>NC_133660.1:134699364-134999364 GCF_037893015.1 Macrotis lagotis | reverse complement strand
ATATATATTCATATAGTAATTAATTTAAACAACTTGTTTGTCCATCGATTGATTCATTAATACTTTAAATCAATAAATCTTAATGTGTATATACTATGTCAAATATTGTTGATGACAACAAATAGAAAGTCTCCATTTAAGGAGTTATAGAATTACCTAATGGTAGAAAACCAGATGTTGGGTCAGACAGTCATATGACCAGCTCCTTGTTCTGATATTTATGAGTTGAGAAACTATGACTGAGGTACCTCATATCTCTGAATAAAATATATCTTTGTGACATAATAATTATGAAAGAATTTCAATCTGCCTGAAGTGGAAAGAGTTTTCAAACCACTGAAATAGGTCATGAGATGTAGAAATGATCATTAAGAATTCATATATAAGTAACTGCATATTTAATGTAAAAATGTCAGCTTAGTAAAAATTGTGAATTTTTTATTTTACTGATAAATTAAAAGAAAATTATAAATTAATGTTAAATTTAAATAGAAATCATTTAAAGCTATGTACATATGATAAAATAGTTATTTGCATAATTTTTCCATGATGTTCAAAATAAGTATGCTTGTTATATAGAATTATAATTTTAACTATGGAAAAGAGAATATAAACTTTAAAATTTAAATAATAAGAATATATAATTTCACTTTGAAAATACTTAAGTATTGATGTTTTTATTTATTGAAATCTTTCTTATTTGGGATATTTCATATTATATATATATTTTAAATTCAATTTTTCTTAATGATAATTTATGACAGGAATGATATGGAATTAGCTAAGTGGCTCAGTGGATAGAGTGCTGGACCTGGACTCAGGAAGACCTGAGTTCAAATCTGACCTCTGACACTTACCAACTATGTAACCCAGGAAAGTATTTCAACTTCTTTGTTGTAAAAAACCAATATCTTTGCCCAGAAAATCCCATGTATAGCATTAGCATGGTTTTGCCCATAATTTCACGAAGTTTGACATAACTGAAAGACTGAACAAAAATAATGTACGATATAGTGCATAACCAAAGAGACAATGTTGGACAAAATAGTAGCAAAAAATATGTCATTTTGGGTATGCACAATTACTAATTCTAGGGAAAAAAGCTTCAAATAAACCCAAATGACCCATGGGCATTAATGTAGCTTGGGGTATATCAAAAGACAGACCTAGGAAGATAAGAAGTCAGATCAGATCTTACTTTTCATTGGTTTATTATTGGATAAAATATTTTATGTAGACTTTCCCTTCCGTTCCAACCTGTTCCACCAATTTCTACAATTGCCCTTATTTAGTTATGTAGTCTTAGAACCATCCTTGACACTTCTCTCTGTGTCAATGTTCACATCTGGTTACTTGCAGAGAACCATCCATTCTAATATCATCATATCACTCCTCATCTCTTTATCTATTCACATGAACTTTGCTATAACTTTTTCATGGTAAAACTCACATAATTGGTATTTTATAAATACCTAAATGTTCTTGTTTTTACATTTTCTTTTTTCTACTGTGGATAATTATATTATATTATATTATATTATATTATATTATATTATATTATATTATATTATATTTATTATATTATATTTATTATATTATATTGTATTGTATTATATTATATTATATATTAGTTATATTATGTTATATTATGTTATATTATGTTATGTTATATTGTGTTATGTTATATTATGTTATGTTATGTTGTTATGTTATATTGTTATGTTATATTATATTATGTTATATTATATTATATTATATTATATTATATTATATTATATTATATTATATTATATTATATTATATTATATTATATTATATTATATTATATTATATTATATTATATTATTCTCATACAGTATTTTCCATGGATCCCTGAGAATATTATCTCTATAGTTAAATAAAAACTCTTTAGCCTAACAATGAAGTCATATACATTGTTTTGTCTATCTACTTTGCCAATGTTGATTTATGGTACTCCACTTTATGTTTTCAGTATTCTAGTCAAAATCCTTATGGTCATTACCATATATGAAATTAAGATCTTCCTGACATCTCTGTTTTTTTCTTTTTCCTCATATTGTAACTCAATTTTATTCTGTCCATGAAAACTTCCCTGTTTTTATGAAAGCATTCTTTCTTCCATATTTTCCAAAAGGACTTTATATGAATTGAATCTTGGAAACAATTTGACAACTGTACTGACATTAGAAGTGGTCAGTCACAATAGATTGGTTTTATTTATTTATTTACTATTATAACTATTGCAGTCTAATTGGCCATAGGAAAGAAAAAAGACTCTGAAGTGGAAATTTTATGTAGGGATTAAGACTAAGATTTGAGAAGACATGATATATTCCTGTTCATTTTCTTCACCTAATAACATCCCTAATAAGCAATTTTGCAAGAGCAGATTGTAGTTGAGAGTTTGGAAAGATAATAAAGGACATTTAATTCATTTTCAGTCTACTTGCAAATGACAAGCAATTCAATATTTCCTATTCTTTAAGTTATTAATAATTCCTTGTACTTTGAAATAACAAGGTATTTTAGTTTTGATATCAGATTATAAGCCAATATAATTCTTTTGCCATTTGTAGATTCTTCATTGGTTTTCAAAAATGAAGCAGATACCTTATGGCACATAGAATCATAAACAGAAATTGGAGGCATTCTCTGTATAACTGTCATGTGAGAAATCTATTCTTCCACTTTGAGTAGCACTTTATAAGCTAAAAAGCTGAGAAAATTTTATGTAAAACTCAAAACCTTGCAAAAAATGGTGAATACTACTATTGTATGGAGTTGGAAAATAAATAAATTAAAAATTTTAAATTTTTGATAAAGGAGTATGAGAGATGGTAATGCATATTAGCATACCTATTATTTCTTCTTAGACAATGCATGGGAAAAGTAAGGCAGTGACTAAAAGGCAGATAGAACCTGTGGGAGGACCAAACTATGTTTTGGAATGAGTCACCATGCCCATATTACAAAGGTGGGGGACAGCAGAAAGAAAAAGTACCTTTTACTTTCATTTTTATCTTCCTACTGAAACCTAAAGTTTCTGCCAAACAGTACCACATAAAAAATTATATTTGCAATATTGGGGTGAAATAATTAAGGATAACCAACAGTGACTATTATCTCAACATATGCAGTATTATAAATCTGTATCTCCAACCCTTTTCTCTGTAGATGGATAAAATGCATTTGTCTCATTATCTTTGCTCTGAAATTAGGTAGATAAATACAACTCATCAGGGTTCAACAACCTTTTAGAAAAGTTGGAATTATATTACTTTAGTCATTGTTCAAGTTATTTCACACATTGGTTGTTCCTACTCCATTTTGCACTGATTCATACAAATTTTTCTATCCTTGTTTGTGTTCCTCAAATTCATTTTTCTTTCATATAATGTTTATCACATTCATATCACAGTTTCTTTAATGATTTTCTAGTTAAAAGAAACTTATTTTATCTCTAGATATCTTTTCTACCACCAAACATTTAATAATTATGTTATTTGTAAAATAAACCTACATCTCTCTCTATATATGTTTATGAAATACATACAAATATATATATATATATATATGTTTTTGCGTGTGCCTCTATAGTTATTATAATAGTGAATATTAGCTAGCATTTATATAGCATTTGCTATGTTCTAGGCACTTTACTAAATGTGTTGTAATTATTATTTCATTTAGTCATCACAACACAGGATTGTTGCTGTTATTCTTGTCCCCATTTTACAACTGATGAAACTAAAATAAATAGAAGAAAAGTGTTCTCTGTGTCTGTGTGATCCAAGGTTTGAGACTGGATTTTAACTCAGGTTTTTCTGACACTAGTCCCAATGCACGGTGCTTTGTACCAGCTAGTTGCCCAGCATTTATATCAATTACTATTTCTTCTTTCCTCCCCTCTTTCTTTCTGATCTGCATTCACTCCTTCTTCCTTATTCTCCTTCCCTCCCTGTTTCCATCTCTCATTTTTTTCTTCCCTCTTGACCTAGTTCCTTTGCTGTTGTCATATCTTCCTTCCTTCCCTCTCTCCCTCCTTGTTTCCTTAATATTCACCATGTGCCAGGATTAAAAAATAAAGTATAGACATTCTTTCAAATGTTAGGATTTGGATTCTATTGCTTTCAATCTATTTTTGTTTTTCAATATATCTTTTAAGGTAGCCACAAAGAATTGGAAAACTACTGTAAATATCATCTGACCAATGCAAAATACAGAGGTATTATTAGCATTTTTGCTCATGTTTCTATTAATAAGAGGCATAGTTCATCATTTTGAAATATTAGTCTTGTGTTCTTAACCACATGCACTAGTGTGATGCTCAAAGTTTAAAGCATGGTCTAAAATTCTTCATATAGCCTCAGTTTGTCCTTTTAATAAACTTTTTCAGTATTATGCATCTGTCAGGTAGCATCTTTTAAAAGATGTCACTTTTATTAAAATGAATCACTCTTTCTGATTGTTAAATATCAGGTTGACTTCTACACACTAAAATTTTTTCTATCTTGTTTTCTGATTTTTATTTTTAATTTAAAGCATTATATATTCATATATAATGCTTCATATGATAATTAGCAATTATTAGTCATACTTTTAATTTTATTAAGCACAAATCATTTTCAACCAGGTTAAAATTAGAATCTATTACTTGTAGCTGAAAACAAATTAAATTATATCTTGATGATGATGAGACTTTAACAGAAAACAGGATTCAGGAAAATTATTTGACATTACTGGAAAAAGGAAAACCTTGAATTAAAAATCACCTTTATATAACTCTGTTTCTTCAAAGACGTGCAATTTGGGTCTGTCATTTTTGGAGAAAGAATATAATCTTTTTTTAATCACCTCCCTTTTTTCTGTTATTTTTTAAATTATGAATTTAGCAACAAAAAAGGAAATTTTCCATGAAAAAATAAACAAGAGAAAAAGAGAATTATATGTGAAACTTGAATCTAACATTTAATTCTTTATTTGCACATACAGGCATATATGTATATGCATGCATATGTATGGGTATCTATACTTATATATAAAACATAAATTAAATATTCTACATTTAAAGCTGCCCCATTTTTTTATTTCCTTCTGTTCTCAAACTGTTTTCCCCTTCTGTTCTCAAACCGTTTCTTATTTTAAAAAAGAATGTATTAATTAGCACATTTTATGACAAAATTGTCCATCATGTCATATTTTGAACTTTTTGCTCCCTCTTGATGATCTCTTCCTTCATTTTTCTTGCATTTATCTCATTTCTCATTAATATATCATATTGACAAACAAATAGAAGTTCTCCCTTGTAACAAATAAGTATAACTGCACAAAAGAATTCCATTCAAAGGTCATGTCTGAAAACTTATTCTCTTCTCCTGATTTTTAACATTTCTGCTGAGATATGAATAGTATGTTTCATCATCAGTCTCATGAAGTCATGTTTGATCACTTCTTTCTTAAGAATTTTGAAGTCCTCAAGAACTGCCTTTCCTTACATTATGTGATCATCATGTACCATTATTCTCCTGGTTGTACTCATCCCATTTTATATCAGGTCTCTTGCAAATCTTCCCAGGTTTCTCTGAATTTGTCATTTTCATCATTTTTACAACTCAATACTATGCCCTTACATTCATGTCTTGGGTTGTATTCATTTCTAAAAATCTGCAGAGCTTTGTGACATGTGACTGAGTAATGAACATTTTTCCTATTGTGATTATGAAATTACACAGATTTCTAATGGGATAGAAGTGAAAAGAGATGTATCCTCCACCAAAAACAATGTCCAAACCCATCCCAAAGAAGTTCAAGTAGTGGACAGAGGATCCAATGCAATTCCTTCCAAAAAGGATTTCTTTAACCTCTCTTATGTATAAGGCTCTGACTAGCTAGAATGCAAACCAATCCCTGAACTGGGGTAAATGTCATTCTAGTGGACTCCAAAAGTTCAGGGTATATTTAACTCCCTCTCCCTGGAAAAGAGACAATGGGGGAGGATCCATCTAAGCACGTTTTTCCATTACAGTCTAACTCTGACTTCCTCTGGCATTTTAGAATTGTAAAAGCTGAGGGAGCATGGGACTATCATAAATGTCAAACACTGAAGAGAGATGAAAAAAGATAAGGACCAAGAAAAGGACACTGAATTGGACAATTAGGGGGGTAGTTGGGTGTTTTGAAGAGAGTGGTTAGGGTGAGACAGAAGTCAGATTCCAAGGAACTAAGAAGGGAAATATAGTTTTTTTTAAATGGAAGCCAAAACAGACTATTTGTGAAGTCACATGAAGAATAGTCATAGAATACAGAATAGTGATCCATTATTCCCTCTAAAAGAATCTCATAATTGTAGGAATATCTTCTGTAGTTAATTTGGATATAATTATTTGATAAAGAAGAAATACCTTCCTGGTTGTTTTGTTTAGGTTGTTAAAATGGGTATGCTTTCCCTGATTCCAGATCAATTGATATTTGAGGGAAAAAAAAAAACAAAAGACAGACTGAATGAGAGAAAAGTGATCTAGATTTTTAACATTCTAATGTATAATTGTTTGGGTCCTCAGTATCCCTCCTTGTGGGCAGATAGGTGGTACAGTGTATAGAGCGCTGGCCTTGGAGTCAGGAGGATGGAAGTTTGAATCCAGCCTCAGACACTTGACACTTAATAGCTGTGCAATTTTGAGCAATTCACTTAACCTTGACTACCTCACATCCAGGGTCATCTCCAGTTGCCTGATAGATATCTGGCCATTGGACCCAGATGGTTCTAGAGGAGAAAGAGAGACTGATGATTTAGCACAGCACTCCACATTCAAATACAATTCATGTGCTTGTTATAGCATCACCTCCCTGATGTCATGGTCTTCTTTAAGAATGAAGAATAAATATAAAATCCCTCCTTGTAAAATAGGACATACTTATATTATTCAAACTTTCTACAAAGTCCCAACTAGTTTCAAGATTTATATGTCTCTAATTCATAAAGAGAATTTATACTCAGAATGGTTTGTATTACTCATAAAGGTGTTAAATTAGCACATACTTTGTGATGTTCATTTTTTACTCACTGTCCTTAAGAATCCAAGAGAAATGGGGAACGATACTTATGCCCATTAGATAATCACTTATCCATTCACTTATCCAATGGCACTATCATACCATTCATTATTGATTTAATTTAATTTAATTTTACCCTGGTTACACATAAGAACAAGTTTCAACATTCACTTTTAAAAGCTGACTTCCAAATATTCTCCCTTCATCCCACCTCACTCCTCCTCATTGAGAAAGTTGATTATTTGATATGGGTTAAAAATTCATAGTCATGAAAAAAATGACCACAATAATAATACCGTAAAAGTAAACATAACCTCACTCCTAAAAAAGAGAAATCTCAAGAAATAAAGTTAAAAAAATGTGCTTCAATCGGTATTCAGGCATATTAATACTGTCTTTGGGGGCTAGTATTCTTTCTCATAAGTCCTTCAGAGTTCACTTGAGTCACAGAATTGCTTAGAAAAAGTAAGTCATTCATAGCTGATCATCCCACAACATTGCTATTACTTTGTATATAGTAAAACTCTCACTTGAATCTGCTCATGTGACATTTTATTAAGAGCATCCTGTTCACTATTTCCTATAAGAGAACAGTGTTTTATCTTAATCACAATACCATAATTTATTCAGACATTCCCTGAGGCGTCCCCTCAGTTTCCTTGCCCCAGAAAAGAGCTGCTAAACACCTTTATACATATAGATCCTTTTTCATTCTATTTTTTTTATCTCTTTTGGAATATACAACTGGTAGTTATATTGCTAGGTCAAAGGACAAGCTTGTAGCTCTTTGGTCATAGTTTCAAATTGCTCTACAGAACTGTAGAACCCTTTCACAACTCCTGCAGCAGGGAATTAATGTCTCTTTTTTCCAATATGCCCTCCCACATTTCTCATTTTTTCTTTCTGTACTATTAGTCAATTCGGTAGGTATAAGGTAGTACCTCAGAATTGTTCCAACACATATTTCTCCTGTCAATAGTGAGTTATCACAATTTTTAAAAATAATTTAAAAAGATAATATTGCTAACATCATCTGAAAACAGTTCATATCTTTTGATCATTTATCAATTAGGAAATGGCTCCTAATTTTCATAAATTTGACTCATTTATCAGGTCTTAATCAGTGGAATTTGTTTCAATATTTTCCCCACAGTAGCTATTGTATTTCCTCCATCTTATTCCCACTACTCCCATTTACTCTTTTCTTGCTCTCCTTTTACCCATTCCCTCCTCAAAAGTGTTTTGCTTCTGGTCTCCCCCACACACACATTCTTCCCTCCCTTCTATCATCTATCTTCCACCTAAGCACCTTTCTACCATCTCTATCCTCTTCTACTTTTCCTCTGTGAAAAAATACATTTCTATACCCAATTGAGTGTGTATGTTATTCCTTTTCTGGGCCAAATCCAATGAGAATAAGACTCACTCTTCACTTCCCCATCTTTTCCACTCCACTGTAAAAGCCTTTATTTGCTTTTTTTATATGAAATAATTTTCTCCAATCTACTCCCCCTTTCCCTTTCTCTCAGTACATTCTTCTCTCATACTCCTTCTTTTTAATATATTATCTCTTCAAATTCAACTCCCATGTATACCTTGTCTTTATATACTCCTTCTAACTTCCCTAATAAATGTGAAAATTCATATGAGTTATCAGTACCCTTTTACCTTGCAGGAATACAAGCAGTTCAACATCCTTAAGTGACATGATTTGTTTTTCTGTTTACCTTTTTATACTTCAATGGAGTCTCTTATTAGAAGATCAGATTTTCTGTTCATTCTTGGTCATTTCATCAGGAATGTTTGAAAGTTACCTATTTCAGTTAATGCCCATATTTTCCCCTGAATGAGTATGTTCAGTTTTGCTGGGTAGTTGATTCTTGGTGCTAATTCACGCACCTTTGTCATCCAGAATATCATATCCCAAGCTGTACAAATTCTTAATGTAGAAGCTGTCAAATCTTACACTATCTTGATTATGGCTTTACAATATTTGAATTGTTTCTTTCTGATTACTTACAATATTTTCTCTTTGACTTGAGAACTCTGAAATTTGGTGTTAATATTGCTGGAAGGTTGCATTTTTGGGATCTCTTTCAGGAAGTGATTGGTGAATTATTTCCACATCCATTTTATCCTCTGCTTCTAGACGAGCTGTGCAGTTTTCCTTGATAATATCTTGAAAATATGACATTTAGGCTTTGTTTTTATCCTGGCTTTCAGGTATTCCAATTAATTTTTAACTTATCTCCTCTAGATCTGCTTTTCAAGTCAGTAGCTTTTTTGCAAGGAGATAGTTGACAATTTCTTCTAGTTTTTCATTTTTTTTTGGCTTTATTTTAAGTTTTCTGGATTTCTCACAATGTCCTCAGCTTCCTTTTGCTCCTTCCATATTTTAAAGAGTTATTTTCTCCACTGAGTTTTTGTATCTCCTTTTCCATTTGATCAATTCTTCTTTTTTTTAAGAAATTAGTTTCTTCACTATTTTCTGTATCTCTTTCATCAAGCTGCTGATATAGTTTTCATGATTTTTTTTGCATCTTCTCAATTCTTTTCCCAATTTTCCTCTACTTCCCTTATTTAATTTTCATTTTCTTGGATAGACTGAGCCCAATTCATATTTTTCTTAGAGGTTTTGGATATAGAATCTTTGACTTTCTTACTTCTTCTATGTATTTTGATCTTTCATATGACCATAGTAACTGTTAGTAGTTGGATTGTTTTTCTTCTGGTTGCTCATTTCTCTGACATATTACTAGATTTTCAACTCTTTGTTAAGGTGGAGCTCTGCTTCAGGATGGAGGGTGAACTCTCTCAAACTAATGAAGACTTTTGAATCTGTTTAAAGAGATATTTCTAGGGATCTGAAAATTTTCAGTTCTTCCAAGATCTTATGAGAGATTCTGATGACTCTCCTGGTCTGTGGATGACCAGAAGCACTCCTTTAGCCCTGGAACTGTGAGAATCCCTGCTCCTCTGTGACAGTAAGCTCTGTTGTTCTTCTGCCCTTCTGAACCTGGGTCCCCAGACCCCAACCTGGATCTAAGTATGGGCAAAGTGACAGAGTCCTAATTCAGTAATCTCCTTACTATCCATGAACTGAGAGCTCTGGAAGTTGATTTAGTGACTCCAAAGAACTGCTCCTGATCTACTAGGATCAGGTCTGCTCTGGACTGGGCTCTTCTCTCACCAGGGTACAGCAGAATTTTCTTGCTGACCTTCCAGATTATCCTTGGAAGTCCCTGGGCTGAGAGTTCTGGCAACCATCCCTACTGTCACTGACTCAGTTGCTTGGCTTCTTGTTCCTGCATGGGTGGGGGCATTTCTCCCTAGAGAGGCTCAAGTTGCCCTGCTCTCCTCTCACCCTGTTACAGCAGACCCTTCCTGACAATCTTCCAAACTGTCTTGGGCTGGAAAATTATTTCACTCAGGCTTTTAGTGAGTTCTGCCACACTAGAATTGGGTTAGAGCCATTACTTAAAGATATTTAGAGTGATTTGGTGGAGAGCTGCCTTTACTCCTCCATCTTGACTCCACCTCTAATTGCTTTTTTTTTAATAAAAAATTTAAAGTCCATATCCTTTCAGAAACAGAATGGGAAATAGCCTTATTTTTCTTCTATAACAAGAGGTAAGTCTATGAAGGATTTCTAGGAACATATAGATAAAAGTTACATGGAATAAATAGTTGTGAATGGTCTTTGTTCAGCATTTTTGGAGGAAAAATTCATACCAGTGAGGTTTCCAGAATGATCAGTGAAGTGTGGAAATATAGGATGAAAGTCAATAAACAGTTCAGGAAAGAGGAAAGCCAATCTTGAAAGAAGTAAAGGAATGACCTCTTGCATGTTTCCAGCTATCAGGAGTGTCTAGAAGATATTTACCAAGGCTCTAGGGCTGTCTCCAACTCTAAAAACATAACATTCAATACATTTCCTTTTATTCATTATTATTACTCATATTTCACATTTTAGTCTTACGTCTTGTGGTTGACTATCCTCTGGCATAGACCTTATAACATCTCCTCTGTTTCCTATCTGTCTGACAGGAAAGGAGCTAGAACTTCAATTACATTTTAAAATATAAAACATTTTTCATATTAGAGCCACTAGAAAATGATGTTCTTAAAAATTTATTAAATTATCATAGTTAATTAAGGCATTCTCTAATTCTTCCCAATGCTTGACTCTATGTAAAACCATTAGAACTTATGGTTGGGTCCTTCATTATCAAAGAAGACCGAAATGACATCACTAGGTTTGAGACAAGTTACAGTGTGTCTGATTATGACTGATAAGACCAAAATAACCTCGGAATGCTCTACCACAGGTCACTTGTGGTGAATACTCTAAATTTACTTATGTCACACTTCCTTTGAACTGCTTCACTTCTGCCCTTCTCATAGAGGGCAACACCCTCACTGATGAGGGCACACCATGTTGGATGGTCCTGTGCCAGTCTATCCCATGCTGTACAAGCAATTCTAAAGTTCTTCAATGAAATCTTCAGGGTGTCCCAGTATCACTTCTTCTGACCCCCTTGAGAACTCTTGCCCTGTGTGATTTCTCCATAAAATAGTTTTGGGTTTTTTGGAAAGCATATATCTAGCATTCTAACAATGTGTCCGGGCACATCATAGTTACACCTCAGTGTCTGGTATCTTCTCCTGTCAGATGAGCTTCAAAATCTTCCTAAGACAATATAGATAGAAGTGATTCAGTTTCCTGACATGCTACTTGTAGATTGTTTTGATTTCACACACATATAGCAATGAGGTCAGCACAATGACTCTGTAGACCTTCAACTTGGTAATCAATCTTAATACCTCTTTTCTCCCACACTTTCTTTCAGAGCCTCCCCATAATTGAGCTAGCTCTTGCAATGGGGTGCCAACCTCATTCCCAATGTGGACCTCCTTGGAAAGGACACTGCCAAGGTAAGTGAACTTGTCCATGGTATTCAAAACTTCTCCATTAGCTGTATTCAATGATTCCACATATGGATGGTGTGGTGCTGGCTGATGGAGCACCAGTGTTTTCTTAGTGTTAATTGTAAGACCAAAATTAGCACAAGCAGCAGAGAATCAATTCATACTTCACTGCATCCCAGCTTCAGAGGCTGCATTGAGTGCACAGCCATCTACAACAGATCATGCACTAACACTCCTTTCACTTTGGTTTTGGCTTGTAGTCTTTTCAAATTGATGAATTTGCCATCAGTATGGTAGCTAACTTCGAGGCTATGTTCATCCTCAGTAAAGACATTTGATAACATGACTGAAAACATCATGCCAAAAAATAAGGGAGAAAGGACAAATCCTTGTTTCACTTCAATGATGATTGGGAAGACACAAGAACATGCATGCCATCATGAAACTGACTTACAATATTGATGACCTTCTCTGAGGAAGCAAATTTTGAAATAATTTTCCTTAAGCCTCACAATTGATGGTATCAAATACCTTGGTCAGATCTACAAATGTTGAATACAGAATTCTATTCTGTTCCTGCTATTTTCTCTAGAGTTGTCAGGCTGCACAGACTATATTTTCTGCTCTTCCACCCTTTCTGAAGCCACACTAGCTCTCAGAGAGGTCACTATCTTACAGGTTAAAGATCAGGATTTAGAAACTGTATATCTAACATCAAGGATAAGGTGGAACCAAGGATCTGAGGCACTACACATCCTGCCTCTCCTTTAAGTTCTTACTCCAGACCAATGCACATCATTCAAAGGGAGTTCTGTCTTGGAGGAACCTGACCTTTAGAGAAAGCATGACTAGGACTTCTTTCTACACATTATTTGTCTCAGTCACCCATCTCCACAAAGACCCAAGCACTAAAAGATGCACTTATTAAAGTATAAGCTGTAAAAATTATGTCAGTATCTCTTGAAATTAGAAAGTAAAAGTGTATTAAACATACAATATGAATTGGGTATGGAACAGGTATTTATTTCCTACATTGAAAAGAAAGACCCAAATTCCTTCTAATACAAATTGGTAAAGCTCAATAAACCAGTAATTATATTTTATGACTATCTTTGAAATCTCAAAGATATTTTACTCTTTTCCTAATTGTGGCTATCTTTTGACAAGAAAAAGGTAGGAAATAAAAGAATTTTCATCTCTTTTTTTCAGCGAACATGTATTCTGAGATTGAAGGAAAAGTGACAGCAACTCCTTTACCCTGACTACCAACTTAGATTGAAAATCTACAGGACTGAAAGATCTTTCAAATTCATCAGATCACCATAAATCCAAGATATATCCATCTTAGGACAGATATTAATTCAACTAGATTTGGGGACAAAATACACACAAGTGAAGCAGTTTCAAAACCAGTTTCAAGCTTGTTTAGGTATGATAATAATGTCTGTCCTTCATTTTTCGAAGAAGGATGACATCAGGTTGGTGATGTTATGACAAGCACATGAATGGATTTGATTGAAGGGATGCTTTCTCCTCCAGTACCATCTGGATCCAGTGGCCAGATATGAATCAAGACAATTGGAGACAGTCCTGGATGCAAGAAAATCAGGGTTAAATGACTAGTAAGTGGCAAGTGTCTAAGGCCAGATTCAAACTCCTGTCTTCCTGAATCCAAAGCCTGTGCTCTATCTACTACACCACCTACTTGCCCCTGTAGGTATGATATATGCTTTATGTGCCTTGTTCTCTAGGCAAGATGGTACTGACAGTAGAAGATTACAAAGTTGCTACCCATTCACTTTTCAGAGGAAACAACTCAGAATTATCATGGCATGATCCAGAGCCAGAAGGAGAGAAAGCACTGGGTGTGACATTCCAATTTAAGAATTCATTGAGTCATGATTTATTTAAAAGAATCATCAAGTATATAATAACATATTAATTTCAACATCTCAAAGCAGCAGGGAACATCCCACATGGAATCAGGTACATTTGGTCAACAGAAAGTAGGCAGAAATTCTTTATGTACATTCTGTTTAATCACTATCAAATACAACATATCCTAATTCTTTTTTTAATACTTTTTTGGGATATTTCACTGACCACTTGTGACTGTGATCCATATGTGGAAGTATTAATTATTATTCAATTCATTAATCACACTTGATTATAAAACTTTCTTAAAGGGAAACTAAGCTCTTGAGCCACTTTGAATGTTGAGAATCTCAAAGTCTCAGACATTTTACTTTAAGGATTAAGGTCAAGTGGGCAAACATGAAAGATATATCAATCCACAGATTTAATGTGAATAACTCAATTTCACCAATTAAATTGTACTCTGTAAACTCAAACTGTAAAAAATTTAAAAACATAGGGTTAAAATTAAATGACAGAAAATATAGAATAGACATTTTAAGATCTGTTAAGTTCTTACCTCTAAGGTGATAGCCATTGAGGAAATGACCACTTCTGATCTGGGAAAGAGTTGAATTGGTACACAAGAATTGAGAATAAGGAAAATTATTAACATTCTTTTGTGAACTGATCATAAAGTTTGCACAATATTAAGTTGCCTGAACAACTACTCAAAGACTATCATTCTTGAACAATACTATCTGATCTCCTGTTATTTCTTCCTGGCAAGAAAAGTCTCCACGCATCTTGATTATTTTCCTACTGAGTTTATCATTAATATAGTGGGAGATACCTAGCAGTCTTAATTTCTTGGTACATTGGCAATGTGACTGATATGAAGGCTGAGTATTCTCTCAAGAAATCAATCTTTTTACCAGGAGTATAGTTTTGAGAATCTTATTATTCTTAATAATCCATTGTCTGAGGGAATTGTACTAAATAATTGAGCAGATAAAAGACTAAACAAGACAGTACTGTATGGTCTGTATACTCTAGTAGGGATATAAAAATAAAATAAATATGAAGTATTTTACATTTCGATTAAGTGACATGCTTGGGTATCAGCTAAAGAGTTTTCAATTCAATATGGAAGAAAAAGAGAAAAAATTCAACAACTAGTCAGCCTTCTGAGAAGATTTAAGTGTACTGGCATTAGAAATATGAGTAATTATCTTCAGCATAACATCAGGCATATAATTAGATACCAGATCTTCTTAATAAATGACAATTTAAATTGAATTTCTAAGCTAGCATTTAAATGACTACCTTCCTCTTTTCATGATAATGAATGTGTTTAGAAGAAGGGAGAAAAGCAAAACCTTACTTTATATCTAGGCAAAATATCTCTATAAAGGATGATTTTTTACCTATACCAGAAAATATAGAATTTTCCCAAAATATTTTCTCCACTGGTCTCATCAATGTTCCTGAAATTTCCACTTTACTGAATACAGTGGACTGAATTAAAAGAAATGTATTAAAAGAGAATAATTTGCAAACCATCAGCTTGAATTAATTTGCCAAATTAACCTATCAGATAACTAGTGATATAATGATAGAAGATAAATGAAATTTAAAGGGGTTGAAGGTAGGAGGACGAAGAAGTATAAGGCTTGGCAACTACCCACGAAAACTGTCCTAGGATGGGAGAGAGTATATAAAGATAGCAAACAAGATAATGTGACCATAGAAGGAAAGAGAAGTGAAAATAAATTCCATAATTTACAATTGTTCTTAGGATTGTTACTAAATCCTAATGGTTTAAACAATTATTTAAGGTTAAAAATCAGAAACTGAAATAGAAAGAATTCTCCTGACAAATGTTTTATTCAGATCATAATACCATGATGAGTTTTCATAAATAGAATTTTTATGGAAACTCAGCAGAAAAGACAAAGGCTTTGCAGATGTATGTGGGAAAATGCAAAATTAAATTTGACAGGAAACAGCAGCAAGATATTATACAACTTCAAAGAAAAATATATTAGTGACAGAGTATGAAATGGTTTTTCCTATGATCAGATACTGACATCAATATTTTAGTGGGGGGAAGGGGAAACATCTGTAAGAAAGGATACAGTATCTTCTGATTCTTTTCTTAAACAAAATATCTTAAATCTATAAGTAAAAGACTTTTGAGTTATTTTAAGGGTGAGGATGAGGATATAATATGTGAAAGTGACAATAATAAAGATAGGAATTTCAGCCAGGGTTTTGAAAATCATGTTTCCTTTGAACATTAAGATAACTATAAAGGTCTAGAGAAATGTTGAGATTTTAACTCCACAATTCAAAATAATTTTGAGGATATTTTAGTTGTATTTTTGAATGATTGTAGAGAACAACAAGAAACCATATTTGGATGGATTTTAACTTACATATTAGGTATAGAAATGGAGATTTGGGGAAATATTGAAGTGATTGTCAAAGTTAATTATTTTTATAAAGATATGCTGAAACCTCCCAAGTTATCTTGAACTTTTTCTTTCTTAAGGACCTTATCTTAAACCCAAATCATACTGGCTCTCATTGACCAACAAAAGGTCTGGGTCAAGATCACTTGGTCATTATTTATACCTTGAATGATTCAGAGTAGAAACAAAAGCAATTGTTTTTTGATTTGATCAGAAACACTGAGTGTCTTCCCCTCCCAATTTGTTTTTTGAGTTGTTTTTTTTTTGAGTAGGTATTGAGTGATCATTCTTTGTCTCATTTCTCTCTTATCTGACCTTAATCATGGATTTCACCTCAACCAAACTGAGATTTGTTAAAGACCTTAGTTTTAAAAGGCAAAGGTCTCCTACTAGAACCACCCTGATCCATATTTGACCACTGCAACCAGAAGGCTCTGGAGGAGAAAGCAAAGTTGTTGATTTTGTACAATCTTCCCTCACTTAAATCCAATTTACTTGCGTGACTCCCTGATGTTATATGGTCTTTGAGAATGAAGAAAAAAGAACAGTAAATTTATACTATCTATCTATTGATCAATCAGTCGATAGTGTGTATGTGTGTGTGTGTGTGTGTGTGTGTGTGAGATGTGGGGAATTGGGGGCTTAGAGAACATTGTAATTGGAAATAAATTTTGTAATCTTTTGTTTGCACTGTTAAAATCTTATAAATCTTACTGATCCTCATTACTCTTTGTTAAAATACTTCACCCTGACCTCCAATCTGATCTTCACCATGTTCTCATTGGTATGACCAAGCTAGATTATGTAGGTGTGACAATCATCTAAAGACCACTCTGACCAGAAATAGATTCTCCAGTACAAGACCCCCCCCAATCACTCTCAAAGGGCAAATTCTCCAATGCAAGATTTGTACTGCTAGCAAAACAATTCCTTTTCCCATGGTCTTGAGGATCCATTTAAGGAGATCCTGGCAGGTGCTAATCTTATTTTTCCCTTCTGACTTCCAATGAGTAAATTAGTATAACAGCTGGTCTGCCTGATTATTCTGCAAAAAAACCCACATGGCCTTTAACTTCTCTTAACTTTATCGATCACTTTCCTTGTTTTGTAATAAATCTCTTTTTTCTTTTTATACCTGCAGTCTCAGGTCATTCATGATACATCACAATAAAAAATCAAACCCCTACAACATGTGCATGAGTGTGTGTATGCAAATTAATCTCTACAAAGTTATATAGATTAAAGATTTAATATTGAATCAAGAAATATGTGCATGAGGGAATTCATTGAGTTTGGAAATAGCATCATTGTTTTAGGAAAATCACTTTGCAGTTATACCAAAAAGGTGAGGGATTCTAGGCAAGGAGGCAAAACAGGGGGCATTGTTAGAGTTCAAGCAATAACCAGTGTGTATTAATCACTTACTACTTGCCAGGCACTAAAAGGAGATCCTGAACTAGGACAGCTGTGTGAATGAAGAAAAGGGATTATGCTGTAAATGATATTTAGGAAGTAGAAATAAGACTTAGAAATTTCCTGGATATTTGGTTAGCTATGAGAATGGAAACATTGGTGCCTGGAAAGATTAGTGATGGCCTAAATAGAAATAGGGAATTTTTTTTTAGGTTTTTTTTTTTGCAAGGCAAATGGGATTAAGTGGCTTGCCCTTGGCTTGCCCAAGGCCACACAGCTAGGTAATTATTAAGTGTCTGAGACCGGGTTTGAACCCAGGTACTCTTGACTTCAGGGCCGGTGCTTTATTCACTGTGCCACCTAGCCACCCCAGAAATAGGGAATTTTTGAAGAGTACTGAATTCAAAGAGAAAGATAATGTGAATGCAATCTGTGATGTAGATTCATCTTATCCGTGCCTGCTCATCCTGTGAAATATTCTATCTCACCCAAAATAAAAAGGCAGAGAGAGACTCACTCACAAATCACTTCCTTAGAGCACATAACCTGCCCTCTAAACAGAAATAGCTATTGCCATAAGGTGATCTATGCAACATGGTTGTCTGTTTCAGGGGATGTGAGGATTGCCCCAATCAACCCTGTTCTGTCACTATTGTGGATGCCCAGGTAGAAATTAAGATATAATTTTGCCACGGTGTTCATATCTAGTACCAAAAGAGAAAGATGCTATGCATGATAACAGAAAGAAGTTCAGAGCCCGCAATTAGCTACCATGATGCAGGGAGGAATAGCCAATTTAGCTCTCCTTTGATTTGAGAGCACAAGCTATTTTAAAATCAATGATGGGTATGTTTATTAGATTATCAAATGTAGCCAAAAACAACTTATATGGAGCACTTGACCTCAGCAGAGTTCCTGAAACTGCTAAAATCTAAGAGAAACCAGCTCCATGTGAAACTTCTACAAGAATCCCACAAACAACATAGGGACAAAACAACACTGAACAAATAACAGAGGTGTACATGTTTGTTTTTTAGAGGAAGCGTTCTTAACAAAAATTCTGAATTTTCATTGTCCCCAGAAATTAATGTAAATTAAGTTTTATGAATTCCCTGACTTGTTCTCTGTGGATTATACAAAGATGTAGTGCAAACCATCAGAGAACTTATCATGCAAATAACAAATATTTGTGTCTAATAGCCACCCCAAAAAAAGACAGTATAAATATCATTTTA
Source organism: Macrotis lagotis (assembly GCF_037893015.1). Taxonomy (NCBI): domain Eukaryota; kingdom Metazoa; phylum Chordata; class Mammalia; order Peramelemorphia; family Peramelidae; genus Macrotis; species Macrotis lagotis. Next base: position 134,980,385 of record NC_133660.1, on the reverse strand, counting down.
AAAGCTCACTCTCTTTTTATAAACTAATTGTCTCATCCCATGCATATAAACAGTAAAATTTTCTTAAGAACACAATAATAAACTGTTTTGAAACCAGAGATCATTACAAAAAGTTGTTAACCACAATTATCCACAGGTAACACTTACTCTTAAATGGTGAAGAATAACATCATAGTGTATCTTGTCACACTTAACACTCATTAATGTCCAAATAATATCAAATACCAAAAATTTGTTTCAGAATATAAAGATACAGCTACAGAAATTAAAACCACATTGGAATAAGATGAATGGAACACATAATCCTTGTCTACATTTATGATACTGGAGTTATCTAAAAAAGAGATATTTATGATTTTAAAAAAATTACTGTATATCTCAAGCAACTGATGAAATCACACAAAGTATTTATGACAATGAATTGATACAGTAGCCTATAGAATATTAAATATTGGAAATAATAGGATAGCAACTCTGAATATATGATGTTTGCTTCCCTGTATTATTTCATTTGATTTTTGTAATAATTCTGTGGATATTATTGTAGACATTATCTTCAATTTAATAATAAACTGAGGATCAGAGAATTAATAGAATGAAAGTAGTTCCAAAGTTATCTTTTCATTTGAGATTAGAATCCAATTGTCATCTTACTATAATGTCAACCCTGATTCTACTAACCTTTGGTTATTGTGGTTTCATATTCCTATGCCATATTTTGCATAATTCTTTACTATTCCATGTTTTCAATATCAATAAGTGATATCATGTATTGATTTGATTTAGAGAATCTTTTGTAAAATCTTTGTATTTCTAATAACATCTGCCTTTGGAAAGTGATTTTAGCATGAGTTTAAAATAATGGGTTCTACTAAATTTGGGAAATTTCTTAGATTTTTTTTTCACACTAATATTTTCTTATTCATTTCTAAAACAATTCTTATCAAGCCCTACTCCTTCTCCAAAACTATTACCTCTAGAATAAAACATAAACTCTAGCATAAATTAACAATCTGAATGCCAACCTAACCTTCTAGCTTTATTTCTTAGTAATCTTTATATATCTATATCTATATCTATATAGATATATCTTATACTCCATGCCAAATTGCAATACTAGTTATGTTTCTTCAGATTCAATTTCCTACCTTCTACTACCATAGATTCACTTAATCAATTTTTTTTTCATTAGGATATTTTCGTTTTTCTAATCTATGTTGAATTCTCATTTTCCTTCACAATATTAAAATTGCTGTTTCCTCCATGAAGTCTTTTCACTGACCCACAGTTTTTAGAGCTTCTTTCTTCTTCTAATTTACATGTATACATTTATATTTTTATGTATATGAATATAAATAAAAATTTATATATGTACAGAGTTAAGGATAGAAGGATATTTTATCTAGCTAGCTAGTTAGCTAGCTTTTCATCAATATTCAATCTCTGCACATACATGCTTGTAGAATGAAGCTGTCTTCAGCAAAAGCATAATTTTGTTTTGTCTTAGCATCTTTTGTTTAACACTGTGCTGAGGTCTTAAAATAATCTAAATACATGCTTGTTGATTGAATTGGAGTTTTTCTGAAAGGTTGTTACTTATTGCCTTTGAGTACAATAATATAAAATTCTTTATTCATTACCTGAAAGATAGCCTGTAAATCAACATTCCATGTAACTAGATTTGCTTTGTTTTCTGGATTAATTTTAAGAAAATCAATATGGATGTGGTTCAGTTATTCAAGTAATATGTAAATTCATTGGTCATTAGGCAACAACAATACCTTAAAAGTGTCTTCATTTAAATCAATATTCATTAAAAATAAAGACAGGACTAACTAAGCATCCTTTGTCCTTGTTTATGTAGCTTACCTGCTCATATTTTAAAAGTACAAGGAAGACATACTTGATTGAAAGATGATTTGTCATTTTGTCTCTTCCATGAGTCTTTATGGTAATATACACATGCACACACACACACACACACACACACACACACACATACAAAGAATAATGGTGATAAACATTTCTGTCCTAAACTAGGTTACTCCTAATCTGATGAATCTACTTTTGCTTTTTCACTTGAAGTCCTTTGTAGACTTTCCTAGAGGTTTTATTCCAGTTGCACAGGCCTTGAGAATCCATAGTAACATAGTTTACCTCTAGTTGTTTTGTGTGACAGTTACAGTGATTATATACTCTTACTTTGTCTGATGGGATACATTAGTCAAACATATATATTTAATCCTTTGTTTCTTACTCTATGTGCTCATCATCTCCAGCCATTTTGGAATGAAGCACATATTTGGTTTCTTTTCTAAACTAAATGGATTGGAAAGTTATGAAAACCCAACTCTAAAGGAACCACAGCCATGGGAATCCAACAAAGCATTTATTTGTCAACCTGGTCATCCCATGGGTTTAGGAATTATCGAATTCAAGGACATATCTACTATATTTCTTTATCAATGCAGATAATAAAGGAAAGTTTATTCAGTAATGAGTCTGGACTAGAATGAGTTTCATGAAAAGTCTTTGATGACTACATTTAGCCCATTATTCACTGATTTAACATGATCACTATAAGAAGTTAACGTGGTTGGAATATTCTGTCAACCATGTTTACATGGAAACTGATTGTTACCAAAGTCAAGTCAATAATGCGCAAAAGAAACTGAGTTTTCTCATTTATAAGATAAGAGTAATACCAACATCATTCCTCATAAGATTTTTGTGAGAAAATTGCTTAACAAATCTTAAATCTCTCTACAAATTGTGGCAATTCTAATTCTAGAAAGATCCATAGAGGTCTACTAGTTAAAACTTCATGGAGAAAAATTAGATCTTGTGAAAAAATTCATGCTCTCATCAATGAAGAACTAGAATGGCACTTCAGAGACTATTTACTAAAATTCTTTTAGGCAACAAATAAAAAAATTGAGACCAAGAAATATGGCCAAAATAATTGAAGTAAATTGGAGAGTCTAGATTTAAACCCAGGTCTTCTAATTCCAAAAATTTTTATAGCAACATGCTCTATAAGAAACAGAAGCAATTGTTTCTTTTCCTACTTACACAGCTCTAAATCATACTATTTTTCCAAAATCATTTGGGGATGTTTTAACTAAAGTACTCTCTTCAGGTCAAATGAATATATCGACAAATAACTTCAGGGGAAACAGAATGCTTACATTTAAAAGCAGAGCATGGTGCTGAAATTCCATATTAAATGATGTGCCTTGGTCCATGGCAAAGCAAAGCTACCAGGCAGAAATCTCACCATCAACCTTTCAGGGGTTGCATGCCGAGAAGAATGCCAGAATCATTTAAGTTTTTTAAAACAATATAAGCAGAAACACCAAAAAATCTCCATAAACTATTTAGTGCTGAGCTCTTTATCTTGGTAAGGAGGAAAGCAACAATGAATTTTAAACAGGCATGACCACACCATCTTCAGGGCAAAAAGACTGTCAATGTGTGATCTGAGAATAGTACAATCAGGCACATTGAAAATTCAGCAGTTTCCCCAACTTCTTCCCTCTTAGGAATGGTTGTCTTTCTGACAAGTGAATCCTGGGCTTTATTTTGGCCTCAGGTTTTGTTTTGATAGGGAATTTGCACTTATTGTGGAAAATATTAATAGAATATGATTGATTTTTTATATTGCTATCCTAACAATAATTTGCTAGAGATAAAGTCTGAAAACTGTGGGAATAACTCAGCAGAAACTCAAAGGTTTAAAAAGATTCATATTTTATGCAAAAAGAGGAAATTACCTCATTATTCTTCATGCTTTTTCTTTTATGATCAAAGAGAAAAGGACCTTTGGGGAAGAGAGATTGAAATCCCTTTGTGCTAAGTTCATTGGTGAACAATAACCCTACACATATAAACTGAGAATGCTGAAGCTATATATACAATATATACACACTAATACCTACTTAAAATATTGACTTATTATGGCATTAGTGGGTCAAATAATATAGAAAAATCAAATGACTAATAGAAATATTTTTGACATTACAAAGGTTTTAGAAAAAATAAAATAAATTTAAAGTGAAGAAAACAGGTCTAGAAAAAATGTTTTTAAATCATTTCTATAATAGGAATTTTTAAAAATTTAGATTTTGTTAATGTCTTAAGCTTGCATGTCACAAACATTTACAAAATAGTATTCTCCCTGTCACACCAAGTAAATCTTTCTTTTTAATAGAGAACATTTAAACAAAAACAAGTGACCTTGCCTGAGAGCATATGTAGTATTTTCCATCTGAATTGCTCTTACTTCTCCAAGGACAGAATGAAGAGGACATTATATATATATATATATATATATATATATATATATATATATATATATATATATATATCCATCTCCAACATATATCTCCATCTCCAGCATCAAGAACAGTCATTATGATAGCAAATCTTTGAATGTTCTTTTCATGTATTATTATAGCAAGAATTTATACTTGTTTTCTTTGTTCTGCTTACTTTATTAGGCATCATTTTGGAAATGTCTTCCCATTTTTCCTTTGAATTAATCATTATTGTTGTTTCTTATAGCACAATTCAATGCTATTATGTTTGTATTTTTTAAAAAGGCTCATTCATTCACCCCTTAATAGGCACAGATTTTCCCACTAGTTCTTTCTTACTAGATAAATATTTTAAAAAAAATATATGGAAAAGCATCCCCTGACTGCTTTCTTTTTCTGAATATTATTTTATTTTTTCAATTACATGCAAAGTTAATTTTCAGCATTCATCTTTTTGTAAGTTATTGATTTCCACAATTTTCTACCTATTCTCTTCACTCTTCCGCCATGACAGCAACTTATCTGATATAGATTATATATATATATATATATATATATATTAGTCATGCCATGAAAGGAGAATAAGAACTTCAAAACTAAAGGGGAAAACAGAAAACAAATTTTAAAAGGTGAAAATATGTTTGGTCTGGATTCATATTCCATAATTTGTTTGGGGTTTTTTTTTTTGGTCTGGATATGGATGACATTTGTCAACACAAATCTTTTTGAATTGTCCTTGAACACTGAACTACTGAGGGAAGATAAATCCATCATCGTTGATTGTCATCCAATGTTGATGAATTTTTTAATTAAAAAAGTATGCTTCCCTCTCAGTAATTCAGAAATCTAGGACAACAGTATTAGACAGGCTATGGACAATTTTAACTCTATACAGAAAAACAAAATAAAACAAAAAAATTCCTTCAGAATCTAATGAACAATGTATAAAAAATTATCTTTTACATATGTCTCTTTCCCATAATCCTAATTCCTCATACTGAAAATGACTAAACTGTAAACATGTTTATCAAAAATATTTATGTACAATGTTAACCTGACTTCGCCACTGAGGGGAGGAGGGGTGGGAAAAGAGGGTGGAAGGAAATTTTGAAAATTAAAAATATACACATGCATATATGTATGGATGTTAAAAAATACATGAAATTTTGAAAAAAATATGCTTCAATCTGTATTCAGATGCCATCACCTCTCTTTTGGGGGATCAATAGCATTCTTTCTCATTAGCCCTTCAGGATTTTTTTGTTTCATAGCCCTGCTGGGGAAAATAAAAGATGTCATTTGAAGCTGACCATCCTACAATATTGCCATTAATCTATATTCAATATATTTCACATTGCCTCTGCTCATATAAGTCTTTGCAGATTTTGAGAGCAACCTGCTCATCATTTCATATAGTAGAATAGCTTTCCCTCATAATCACATACCATAATTTGCCTTCCAGTGTAAGGATGTATATAGTTTAGTCTTATTTACTAACATTTTCCCTTTTTTGTTTACCTTTTTATACATCTCTTGAGTCTTGTATTTGAAGATCAAATTTTCTGTCTTGTTATCTTACTTGGTCTTATTATCAGATAAGTTTGGAAGTCCTTTATTTCATTCCAAATCCATCTTTTCACCTAAAATTATGTCCATGGTATTGGAATTGTTTCCAATTACTTGAAATAATTTCTTTTTGACTTGGGAGTTCTGGAATTCAGGTATAGTATGCCTGGGAGTTTTCCTCTTGGGATTATTTTTTAAATTTATAATGAGTGAATTCTCTAAACTATTTTATCCTCTGATTCTAGAATAACAGGACAGTTGTCCTAAATAAATTAACTTCAGTATTTTTTTTCTGCACCCTTTATGAAGCTCCTATCTATCCTTTCCTAATTATCTTCCTTTCATTTCATTATCTTTTTTTTGCTATTACATTTTTTTAATTTGAAAACCAGCTTAAAATCTTCAATGAATTCTTATTGAGCTTGTGTCTCACATTTCTTTAGTCTTTCCTTTAGATCTTTTCATTTTACTGTCTTCTGAATTTCTGTACTGATCTCCCCTGAAATAATTTTTGTCAAGTCCTTTTCATCTTGTTTTTTCATTTTATAATCCAATTTTTTTATTTAGAATTTTTTTTTGAGTTGAGGTTTGCTCCTTCCATGGAGGAGGGAAAGAACACTCTTTAAAACTAGCTTTTGCTCACTATGTACTATGGTTTGTATCCAGGAAAGATCCTTGCACCTTTGGTGGTTGCATTAGATATTATTCTCATGGTACTACTTCTTTTTGGGACTTGAAGTAATATTGATTTTCGGGGTTCTTGATCCCTTGGAACAAACAACAATACTTACCCTCAGAGTCTCTAGTATTTCTTGACAAGAAATGCTCCTCTTCACCCTTGAACCATGTGCCAGAATATGATGAAAGCAAGGAAGATGCCAAATAGCATCTGGTTCTGCTTTTTTCATTTCTTTTCTTTCTTTTCTCTTTTCTTTTTGGTTTTTGCAAGGCATTGGGGTTAAGTGACTTGCCCAAGGTCACACAGCTAAGTATTAAGTGTCTGAGATCAGATTTGAATTCAGGTCCTCCTGACTCCAGGTCAGTGTTTTATCCAATGCACCAACTGGTTGCCCCCTATAATTTTTTTCTTACCACTTGCCAGGTACCCTTACTATCTCTGGCTTGAGGGTCCCCAAAGCTGATCCTACCACTGATGTGTCATCCATGTGGGCTTCAGTTCAGCTTCAAAAGCCATGCCAGATCTTTCTTTCTGTTCTCTTATGTTGTCTTGGTCTGGAAGATTGTCTCATTCTGATGTTTTAATTGCTCCATCACTCCAGACTTCAATTTGAGTTGTTATTTTAAAGTTGCTTGTAGGGAAATTTGGGAGTGCTTAGCTGAGTACTTTTTTCTACTCTGCCACATCTTCCATCCCTAGAAGTGCTATTACATTTAACAATATGTATCATAACCTTCTCAAGACTGTGCATCCTGTTTGGACCTTGTTCATGCCTTTAGATCAGTTCATCACAGGGGATTCTAGTATCATCATGATAACATTCCTTTTCATCTGAAAAGAATTGCAGTTTTATCTGATAGCTTGCATGAGAATTGATATATATGTACGGTAACAAATTTTTTCTTGCCAGCAGATAAAAAAATAATAACATCTTTTAATCTTGATCACAAGTTTCTTGTGTCCAATGGAGTAACATATTGAGTAGTCTCAAGATTATTGTGATTCACATAATTTTATTTCTCTGAAATTACCATTGCATCAAAATTGCATTTTGATTTTTAACATGTCTTGTCTTAGACTATAATATAATTTATACTAAAATAGTGTAATGCTTTCTCTTATTTCTGGATTTTATAAATATCATACTCTGAAATTTATGGGAGTATAAATTGAATAAGTACTAAACATTTTTATCAACTTATCAAATTTTTGTATAGTTCACTTTCAGATGAAATATTCAATCACAATTATAATGTCAGAGACTTTTAACTTCCAAGATTATAATAAAAAGCAGTATTATTATGATATGTTCAGACAATAACCTGAAGAAAATTTGTATGAATTTTGAGACTTATGGAAGTTATCACTCACAGTAGGCACAACATATTAAATGTAAGTTGATTTTAGATATAAATAACAATCTACCCCAAAAACAAACCAGAATGCAATGATATTATGCTTTTAACACTTCTGTCCCCAAGAAGTCAAGACAATATTCAATAAACTTGGTCTTGGAGAATAGGGGAATTAAATTGCTTTATAGTGAAATATGTAGGTTTTGAGTGCATTAAAGAATGCAATTGCAATTCTTGAGACCTTTGATTGAAGGCTTACATTACTAATCCTACACCATAGAGGTCTACAAAATCCCACTGGGCTAGAAGTTATTAATCCTATTCTCTTTATCAATGACTTGTAATTACAAAAGGAAACTAAATGACATGAGGACTGAGATCTATCATAAGATGGAAGGGGGAAAAAACCAAATGATAAATGACATATGCTCTTCTTTCCATTTTGTTCTCTCAATTGTGTTGTCAATAATTTTTTTATAATGTATTCTTCCTCTATTAAAAAACAAACAACTAGATGATGGCTTGGGATTTCTCAATTCTAATTAGAACTCCATAAAGTCTCCTCTGGAATATTAAGGAAAGTTTCTTATCCTGCAAAATGTGTGCCATGATTACATTCTTGATAAATGATTCTTAAAGGTTTACAAATAGTAAACTTTCTACAAGCAAGAAGTTAAAAAAGAGTCTTTAACACTTGCAGCAATAAAATATAAAACCAATCCTACTGATAAGGCTTCATTTTTTTTGAGCAAGTTAACAAAGTGACTGAAACATTTTTAAAACAAGTGTGTTTGTGTGCGTGTGTGTGCATACACACATATATGTGTGTATTTCTTAAGTCCATGTACAGAGAATTTTTAGTATTTTCACATTCAACACAGGTTAAAGTAAGCAATGAATTAAGGATAAATGAATAACTCAGCATATTTGTCAACATTTGACTTTCTTTAAACTTATAATAAAGTTTTATTCTTTTTTTTAGGTTTTTGCAAGGTAAATGGGGTTAAGTGGCTTGCCCAAGGCCACACAGCTAGGTAATTATTAAGTGTCTGAGACCGGATTTAAACCCAGGTACTCCTGACTCCAGGGCTGGTACTTTATCCACTATGCCACCTAGCCGCCCCATAAAGTTCTATTCTTGTGCCTTCTCCATTCCCTTGTCTCCATCCAGTTGGTACAGAAATATTCCACTTAAGATTGAGGGCTTGGAGTCAGAGAGCCTGGGCTTGAATTGTATATGTATATATACATATATATGGATTTTTGATTTTGGGTTTGTTTTTTTTTTGCTTTCCATGAAAGCTGGAATAAGTCATCTATAAATTTTTGGCACTCCATCATCAACTATTAAATGAAATTGTTGGATAAAATGGTCACTTTATAACATGGTATTTTATTTTTTCCCAATTCCATGTAAAGGTAATTTTAACTCCTTTAAAAAAATTAAGCTCCAAATTCTTTCTCCCTGCCCCAGTTCCTCCTTTAGATGGTTGGAATACAGCTCAGACTCTTGATTCTTACTATGTGACCTTGGGCAAGTCACTTAACCCTGATTGCTTCACATCCAGGGCCATCTCTAGTCATACTGATTCTGACCATACCTATCTGTATGGTTCTGGAGGAGAAAGTTAGGCTGGTGACTTAGCACAGTACCCCCTCAGTCAAAGCCAATTCATGTGGTTGTCATGGCATCACTTGCATGTTGTTATGGTCTTCTTCAAAAATAAGGGGCAAACATTAATATGATATAGATAATACATATTCAATCATGCAAAGAAATTATTTAGGGAAGGTTATTTTTTCATCGTGAATAATTTGGAATTATTTTTCATTATTCTATTTCTAAGAATAGCTAACAACTCATAGTTATTATGATGTAATATTGTGATTACTATATATAGATATATATTTCTCTTGGTTGTGCTTTGCTTCACTTTCTACCAGTTTATGTCTTTCCTGGTTCTTCTGAAATCATCCTGCTAAAGACTTCTTATAGTTCAATAGAATGATCATATACTACAATTTATTCAGTCATTCCCTAATTGCTGAATATTTTATCAGTTTACAATTCTTTGCCACCATATAAAAAAGAACTATACCTATAAGCTTTATAGAGAGCTAGGGCAATCATATTAAACTGGCTATGGATAATAATATTCCCCATACAGAGTAAGAAAAACAAAAACAAAAAAAAATCCTCTAATCCTTTGGAATCTGATGAATGCTTTATTAAAAAAAATATCTCTTATGTATCTCTCTCCCCAAATCCTAATTCCTCATGCTGAAAATAACTAATCTATAAACATATTTATCAAAAACATGTATGTACAATACTAACCTGACTGTTCACCACTGAGGGGAGGGGAGTGGGAAGGGAAGCTGAAAGGAAATTTTATAACTTAAAAATATACATGTACATATGGATGAAAGAAAAGAAAAAAGAAAAGAAAGATACATAATTTATAAATGTGCAAGTGGATGAATGTTGAAAATCTTCCATAACATGTAATTATAAAATCAAAACAAAATATAAAAATAAAGAACAATAAAGGGTCCTGTGCCCTTTTTTGAATCTCTAAGTGATGCAGACCTAGTAGTGGCATTACAGAATCAGAGTTATACACTTCTACCCTCTCCTAGATATGATGGGAAAATTATTCCTTTCACTCCAAATTTATTTATAGTATCACCTTTATGTCTAAATCATGCACTAATTTTGACCTTAAAATGTTATACAGACTAAGATGAAGGTCTATCCCTATTTTCTGCCATAATGGTTTCCAGATTTTCCTACAGTTTTTGCCAAATAGTAAGTTCTTATTTGAGAAGCTGGGGTTTATCATAACTACTGTATCTTTTGTATCTATTTTATTCCACTAAGTCATCACTCTATTTGTTAGCAGTACCAGATTGTTCTGAGGATTTACAGTATATGGGAAGCTAGATGGTGCAGTGGATTTGGAATCAAGAAGACAAGAGTTCGAATCGTGCATCAGACACTTGACTCATACTAGCTGTGCGATCTTGGGCAAGTCATTTAACCCTGATTGCCTCACATCTATCACCAGTTGTCCTGATTTATATTTGGCCATTGGACCCAGAAGACTCTGGAAGAGAAATTGAGTCTGATGACTTAGCATAGCCTGCTTTACTCAAATCCAATTTATGTGTTTGTCATGGCATCATCTCCCTGATGTCTTTGTCTTTTTTCAAATTGAAGGACAAACTTTACAATATAATTCGAGATCTTCGTCACATCTTTTCATTAATTCCCTTGATATCATTGATCATTTGTTGTTCCAGATGAATTTTGTTATTATTTTTATACCTTTATAAAATAATTTTTGGTGGTTTGGTAAGGCATAGAATAAGCAATTTAATTTAAATAGAATTGCCATTTTTATAATGTTGGCTTGGTCTAATATGAGTGATTGATATTTTTCATTTCTTTATATCTGAATTTATTTGTATGGAATGTGTTTTGTAATTATGTTCATATAGTACCTGGGTTTACCTTGACAGTTAGATTCCCAAGTATTTTATTTTGTTTGCAATTATTTTAAATATAATTATCTTTCTATTTATTGAGGCTAGATTGGGTTCATTATATCTGTGATTTTTATGGGTCTTTTTGTGTTTTTCAGTTTTGCTAAGGTTATTTATTATTTCAAATGGTTTTTTCATTGATTTTCAAGACTTTCTGGGGTAGCTAGGTGGTGCAATAGATAGAAAACTGGCCCTGGAGTCATGAAGACCTGATTTTAAATCCAGCCTCAGATACTTTATAATTGCCTAACTATGTGACCTTGGGCAAGTCACTTAACCCCATTGTCTTGAAAAACAAAACAAAAACAAAAAACAAAACAAAACAGAATGAATTTCTAATATATCATCATATTATCTGCAAACAGCAATTTTTTTCTTCATTGTCTATTCTAATTCTTTCAATTTATTTTATTTTTTTCTTATTGTTATGGCTAAAATTTCTATCACAAAATTCCTAATAGTGTTGATAATGGGAATCTTTGCTTCATCCCTGATTTTATACAGAAGACTTCTAGGTTATACTTATAACAGTAAATTCTTGATAATGGTTTTATATAGATACCATTTGTCATGTTAAGGAAAATTCTATTTAATCCTAACCTCTCTAGTGCTTTTAATAAACATGAGTCTTGTACTTTGTCAAGAGCTTTTTCTGCATCTTTTGAGATACTCATACGATTTCTGTTGGCTTTGTCATTGATATCATCAATTATTCTTCTAGCTTTCCAATTATTATTGAATCAGTCCTTCAGTCTTGATATAATTCCTGCCTGGTCAAAATGTATGATTCTTGTTAAATATTTCTGTAATCTCCTGGTTTTATTTTGTGCAAAATTTTTTGCATTAATATTTACTATGGAAATTGGTTTATAGTTTCATTTTCACTCTTCCTGATTTCAGTATTAGCACAATATTTATATTGCAAAAAAGAATTTGGTAATACTCCTTTTCTGCCTATTTTTAAATTTTTTTTTAGGTTTTTTGCAAGGCAAATGGGATTAAGTGGCTTGCCCAAGGCCACACAACTAAGTAATTACTAAGTGTCTGAGACCAGATTTGAACCCATGTACTCCTGACTCCAGGGCCGGTGCTTTATCCACTACGCCACCTAGCCGCCCCTTCTGCCTATTTTTTTTCAAAAATGTTTATGTAGTTTTGGAATCTTTAAGATATTTAACTCTCTTAATCCTATTAATATCACCTCTGAATAATCTTAAATATTTAAATATATGTAATCAAACCCTGCTGTAAAGAAAAAAAAGAAAATAGAATAAACAAAAGTATTTGAGTAGTTACCTGCTCAAATTCCTGTGGAACATGATTTTTTTCCTAGTACTATGTATTCATTATAACAATTAATGATATTAGCAAACTATATCTGCATTCTATTTTATTTCAGTAATATGTAAGTTGTTCTTTCTTTCCTTCATTAAATAAGCATTTATTACTGAGCTATTATATACAAGTTACTGTGCTGAGATGGGACTGAAAAATAGATACAGAACATAGATTTTGTTCTTTTAAGGAGCCTACAGTCTTTTTTATTTTTGACATTCATTTTATCAAATGTTGTGTTTTGAAATCTCCCCTGTCTATAATTCCTCTCACACACATTGAAAAAGCAAAAATATATTATCAATAAATGTAAAATCAGAAAAAAACTATTTCCATATTTAACTCATATTCTTCTAAGAGATACTCTAAAAATTATTTAGTGTTTGAATTAGAGTGGTGGCTATGTGGGAGTAAAGAAGGTGACAAACATGAGAAAAGTTGTGGAGGTAGAATTGATAGGCGTTTGCAAGGACAGAGGGAAGTCTGGGAAAGTAGGAATTGTTCTGCTACCTTTCTAACCATTTCTACTTAGTTTTCTGTGCTGTTCTCTCATATTCCATACTCTCAGAGTAGATATTCTAAAACATTTGTTCCAGGGCCTTCATATCTTCCTCATTATATAGAGTATGTCAAAAAATCTTAATTCAGTTTTAAGGTAAAACTTAAGCCTTCGTTAAGACATTTTGAATATCCTACATTTACTCTTAGAGCTCTCTTTAGGCTCCCTCTATTTAATTATTTTCAAAATGTTTGAGATTTTGCAGATATCTATATATACAGTCTTAAGATTTTTACTCAGCTCGATACAAATATTCAATCACTATTGAACATATTAAATTCGATGTCTGTCTGGCAACTCATACTCAAAATGTTCAAATACAAATTATTATCATTCTCCCCAAATCTACTCATCTTTCTGATCTCCTAATTTATGTTGGTGATTGTGCTACCATTTATAGCTAGGCTCTCATTCTTATAGTTATTTTTGATTCCCCTCAACTCACCCTCATTTTCAAATAGTTGTCAGATTTCCTTCATCTAGCATCTTCTATCCCTTTGTGTATATTTCAATCAAAAGTAGACCCTGGTCATCTATCACTGATACTATTGAAATAGACTTTTAATTGGTTTTCCTATCTCAAGGCCCTTCTCCTTTACAATTCTTTCTCTATGGTGCTTTCTAAATAGTAATCATAAATCTCTCAGTTTACTATAGTCACACTCCTGATCAATATACTCAAATTACCTTTGGTTTCTTTTATAATCAATCCTAACATGTAAAGCTAATCACAATATTACCCTTACCTTCCTTTCATTATGCTTTCCTTATACTTATTACAATATCTATGAAAACCTTGTATGGATAAGATACTGAGTTACTTAAACATCAATATTTCTTAAATGTCTACCATGTACAAATTTGTGGATCAATGAATAGAACCCTGGGTTTGAAATCAGAAAGTCTCATTTTCATGAATTCAAATTCAACCTCAAACACTTAGTAGTGGTACAACCCTGTCAATTCGCTTATCTCTGTTTGTTCCAGTTGCTCATCTGTAAAGTGAGAAGTAAATGGTAAATCACTCCAGTATCTTTACCAAGAAAACCTCAAGATGAAGTCGCAAAAAAATTGTGCATGATTGACCAAACAACAGCAACCACAATAAAGGACAAAAACAACAAAAGTCTATTTCCAAGTATTATTCCAAATGCTGCAGATATCAAAAATATTAAAAGATATTCCTTGTTCTCAAGAAGTTCCCACTCTATTGAGGTAAACAAACAAAAAACAATCATATAGATGGTATATATATATATATATATATATATATATATATATATATTATATATATACATATATATGTATATATATATATATATATATATATATATATATATATATATATATATATATATATACATATATATTTATGTCCAGGATAGGATTCTTGCAGAAGTTGGAATTTTTGCTAAATGTGAAGTAAGAAGGCTTTTTTGCATGGAACATTGAGATGGTCTGTTCACTCAGTGACAAAGTATTTGTGATTGATTAAGTTGTAAGAGGATTTGAAAGGTAGTTAAAGTCCAGATTATGAAGTGCTTTGAATGTCAAAAATATAATTTAACATTTTTCTCTTGGAAATGATAGAGAATTTATTGATCAAAATGAGATGAGAAGATTATGTTGTCAGACATGTATTTTTAAAAGCATAATTTGATGGACAAATGGAGGATGGACTGAAGTTGAGAGAGACTTGAAGAAGAGAGCCCAAGCAAAAGGACATCATAGCAATCTAGGATGTGATGTGGGCCTTCGGTATACCCAGTTATTAGTCAGTGTGATCTGGATGAAGATAACACAAAGGAGACTGAAAAGGAGATAGATAAGCAAGTAGATAGCAAGAGAATAAAATAGAACAAAATCACAGAAACCTTTGGAAAGCCAATAGGGTGACCAATAACGTCAAAAATTTCAGAGAGGTAAAGAAAAATGATAATTAAAAAGCGCATTAGTTTTTGCAGTTAACAGATCATTTGTGATTTGAGAGAGAGAGAGAGAGCAATTTGAAAGTCTGAATGAAGAGAAGAGAATCAGAGAAAAAGTAACTGAAGGTGTCAATTGTTGATTATCTACACATTTATAAATATAACAACCCTTTCCCAATTGATAAATACTCAAGAGATCTTAAAAGTTTTCAGAAGTAATCAAAGTTATTAAGATCATATATGGTGTTCTAAATCACCATTGATCAAATAAATGAAAATTAAAACAACTCTGAGCTATTATAGGTTGACAAACATGACAGAAAAGAAAAATGATAAATGTTGAAGAGAATGTGGAACAATAGGTACACTGATACACTATTGGTGGAGCTATCGACTGGCCCAATTACTTAGAGAATTATTTGGAATTATCATGATGAAATTTTATTAAACTTGCACCACTGATGAGATGGGATATGAATAATCAATAACCTTAAATACATTTTGTTTAACAATATTGCAGCCCTCCTTTACTTCATTCACCAATCTAAAGTTGGTGATAGCAAATTAAAATGAAGTACCTTGTCCACACTCTTTTTTCTTTAGGTGTTTGCTAGGCAATGGGGGTCACACAGTTAGGTAATTATTGAGTTCCTGACGTCAAGAACTCAGGTCCTCCTGACTCTAGGGCTAGTGTTCTATTTGCTGCTCCACCTAGGAGCCCCCAACCTCATTCTTGAATGAGTAGAAAGGTTTAGAAAACTGCCTTGTCTCTTTAAGTTATATCCTTTGATTATCACTTTTCAAAAGCACATTTTGAAATATGGCAAACTCTATTTCAGCCTAGAACAAATCTGGACAATCTTATGTTAAAGAAATCAATCATTAGAAGTTATAATTCTGCTATATTCACTTCCCAGTGAGTACATATCCTTTGAAAACTTCCCAGGACAATGAAAGTACAAATATAACACCTGCAATTCGGCAAAATCTCATCTCTCCTTGTTCAAACATAATGAATATTAACATGTGGGAAAGGATGAACTTACTCACAAAGGTAAAGAATTATATTTGCCTTTTGCAACATCCTTTTTTGAAGAAATTTGATCTTAATCATGACACCATGTGGAGACTGTTTATAATGAATTGAATAAATACCCTAATAGAGATCAGAAACATTGAATTTTTTAAATAAATAAAATACATATTGCATTTTTCTGCTTTTTGGTGGAGATAAGGTGACTCTACTTGACAAAAAATTTTGTCTGCAATTGTACTTGAGTATCTCAAATATTTCAGATTTAAATATCTTAATTTTGATGAACTGAAAACTAGGATTAGCCATTTGCAAAATAAAAAAAAAAGATTGGAAAGTGAATTTCTGCTTCTCATTTTTGAAATAGGGGACATATCCTATTTCTACTGCAAGAATAAGGAAATAAGGAAATTAGAGCTAGCCATTAAACATTAATGAAGGGAACAAATTAAAGTCTTCTAGTAATGAATCTGACCTATAACTTTTGTCATTCATTATCCCCACCATCAAAATGCCATTTTCCTTGGCAGACAGAGGGGTGCTCGTAATCAAAGATGGAAATAAGATTAAATATTATATTCTGCATGAAATCTCCTGGTCCCTCTAACAGTTAGTTGCAAGACTACAAAACTAACTTGTATTTAGATGCTCTCCAAAGATATTTATTTAATTATTTTATATTTATATTTATATGTATATGTACTTGTCTCTCCCAAAAGAATACAACCTCCTTGAAAGGGTTATTTCATCTCTGTACTTTGTATCCTAAAATACATCACAGTTCAAGGAACATTGTATGCATTTAATAAATGTTTTGCTCATTGAACAAGTTTTTCTTTACCAGGTGCTCTGAGGCACCCAAATATAGTCTTTGTAGATGTAACATTATATATATTTGGATGAATTAAGGAAGTAGTTTCATCTTATACACTACTCACTCAAAAAGTAAGGCTAAATTACCATATCACAATCTAAAATTTTATACACCAGAATATTACTTGGGCTAAGGTTTGTAAAGAGAAGTGTACTTTTACCTTATTTTTGGCAATATGAATCCCTTGGAAATCAAAATATTTCCTCCTTTTTCCTGGAATCGTCTTTGTTCCCACTACTGCTTTTTATCTTTCCCAAGTTCCTTCAAAACTCAGTTCAAATTTTACCTTCTGCAGGAGCACTTTTCCAATCTCCAGTCAGTGAATAATTCTAATATTACTTACTGTTTATTCTCCATAATCTTTTGAATAATTAATCATTTATGTTTTATCCATTTCATTAGAATGTGATTTCCTTAAGAATAGAGACAATTTTTGCCTTTCTTTTATCCCTAAGGCTTAGCATGGTGCCTTCTATGTAGTAAATACTTAATAAATATACTTGATGGTTTATGGACTAAACATCATAACATTTTTTGCCAACATACTTTCTTTCAATTATTTTTGGTTTTTGCAAGGCAATGGAGCTTGCCCAAGGTCACACAGCTAGGTAATTTTTATGTTTCTGAGGCCGAATTTAAACTCAGATCCTCCTGACCTGAGGGCTGGTGCTCTATCACTGCACCACCTAGCTGCCCAATATTTCCATTTTATTTTTAGAGTCTTTCTCTTTGGCATTATGTTATAGCCTGTTAACATCCACTCTGCAGCTTTCCATTACTCCCTTTTTGATAGTGATCTATTTGTTGTTACTGTTGTTTTGTTTTTGTTTTGTTTAGGAGGCTAAAGTCTTCCATGTACTAATTCTTTATAAATCGGTAAAACACAATACTAGAAAAATGCTAAATTAGAAAATGATGTTTGTAGGCTTTTGTGTCATGATTGAGCACAGTAAAAGAGTTTTTAAATTTTGTAAAGTAACCCAGTACATTCTTCTGTTGAGTGATGAGCATAGCTCATTACCATCTATATTCTCTGTTCTAGATATACACACTGTTTTATATAGCATATATACTAATTCATCTTTAGTTCTAGGTAGACTTATTTCATCCACTTGGGCTTTATAATGTGGCAGAATAGGCAAAAATCTTTTGTGTTATTACAGATTTCTTCAATTGAAACCTGAAATATCCTTATATTTTTTGTCAATATATAAACACATGACCATTTACAAAAGATTCAGAACTGGAAGGAATTTTTTTATAATTCCTCTAGTTCCACTTATTACTTTATGCTTGAAGATATTGAGGTTGAGAAAGTTTAACCTACTTGTCCAATGTCACACATTTTGCAAGAAGAGTCTCTGACTTAGAATGTTAGGTTTTTGATTCCAAATCTAGCATTTTTCAATTATTAAGAGCTTAAACCAATTGGAGAGCATTTGGAGGAGGGGACTAGGAGAAAGAAAAGTAGTCCAAATACAACAATTAAATCTAAGAGGATAAAAGATAAAAAAAGCAACAACAATGGGGGATGGGAAATCTTCAGTGACTTAAATCACATTTAGCTTATACCCAAAGTTCTTTTTTAGTAATTTTTTCTCTATTTTCTGCCTCATCCTTTTAAAATTCTTCTTCTTGTCAGAAAACTTTTGATTTTATGGCAAAACAAGTAAGTAAAAAGAAAATGAAAACCAAAATTTATTTTTAATTGACTTAAATTTGACAAATTAAGGTTAATAAAAATATGAATTCTGATATTCTTTCATTTATTTTATATAGTCCTAACTTACTGAGATTCTGAATCTCAAAATTTGATATTCAATTGGCCATATAGGAACCAGTTTCCATCAATAAGAGAAAAAGATATGCTTAGTTCCTTCCTATTTTGCTATCTAGTGAATGGGTTATTAAAGTGAAAGAAAAAAGTGCTATCTTGAGGCAAATACAATCCTATAAAATTGTGAGGATATTGATGAGGATATATTCCTCACTTAAATGAATTAAAGTACAAAGTTTGAGGTGATCAACAAGAGAATTCTCTACTATCAGCAGGAATTGTTTTAAACATGAAATATAGAATAAATGGGTCTAATTACTTCCTCAACTAATAATTAAATGTGAGAACCTGAGAATTACTTAATTTCTGTAATTATTTTTCACATCTATTAAATGGAAAATTCAATAGTATATATTTTTAAGCATTATTGTCAGGATAATTTCAGGTACTTCCCAAAATCTGAAACCCTATGTTTATATCCATTATTATTATTATTATTAAAAAGTTGTTATTTTATCTCATGTAATTAAAATAAGTTGATTCTTAAGGCATTAAGAAAATATGAAAATCTGTATAAAAATGAGCATTAGTTTGGGTCAGGTTGGGACAGGTTGAAATAAACTGTTAGCAGCCTGTTTCTGACTAGAGTATTTGGTGACTTAGGTTGAATAAAGATTCATATTCCTAGCTTTCTTTTGTTGTACTAAGGAGAGTATAATAAATGGAAAGGCATTGGATCAGGATTCAGAGAATATTTGTTCAAATCTCACCTTTTACACTTTTTGAAATAATATCTTAGTTAAGTTGTTTAGGCTTGTTGACCCTCACTTTGATCATTTATAAAATGAGAGGCTTGAATTGACTGACCTCTGAGGTTCATTTCAACTCCAAATAATCTTTCCCTATCTCAATTTTTAGTGGTATTTTCTTTGGGTAGTAGATTATGTGTGTAAATGTGAATAGATAGATAGATCAATAGATAGATAGATAGATAGATAGATAGATATAGATATAAATCTATTTCTATATATCTCTATCTATCTATCTATCTATATATGTAACTATGTATTAGTGTATGTATGCATGCTGGTACTATTAGAGAATGACTCATACATTTCAGATATGTTTAATACATTTGTTTGACTAAAGATGCTTTATGAAATTAAGAGTTCTTAGAGAGTGTCCTTGAGAAGTCACATTAAAGAAATAAAAACATTAATAGGAATCTACTTCCTACTTGTAAATGAATAAATATTCTATCTATTACAACTAAGTACCTGTGAATTAAATATATCAAGCCAGGGACTGATTCATCCCTTCAATAAACTTCCATCTAGGTGAACTTGAAAATCAAATCTTGGGAAAAAAATGTAGTGGTGACATTTAAGGAAACACTATGACAAACTTCTACAGATGACTATTTGTATACTCAACTTCAAAAAGTCATTTGATGACTTACAAAGAGTAGAAGATTATTCAGTTTAAGGTCATATGATTAAATCCTGGCTTTGCAAATGACTTTGATTTTGAATATGATTTTGAATAAGTCAATTGGATCTCTATTTCCTCTTCTGTAAAATGAGAAGATTGTACTGGATTATTGACATCAAACTCAGAATGGGCGCCATTAAGCTGTATATAATAATCACTGAAAGCTTCTAGTTTTAAAATGTAATATTATCTATATTTTATTTTGTTAGATATTTATCATTTGCTTTTTCCCCCTCTTTTAAAAAATATTTTATTTATTTTTCCCAACAACATGGAAAGATAATTTTCAACAATTTTGATAAGGTTGTCAGTTTCACATTTTCTCCCTCCCTTCCTTTCCTTCCCTCCTCTCCATGATAGAAAGCAATCTAATATGGGTTATACTTACATAACTATGTTAAACATACATCTATATTAATTACATTGTGGAAGATGAATCAAATCAAAAAGGGAAAAATGAGAGAAGGGAAAAACCCATGATTTATAAAACAAAATTGAAAAATTGAAAAAAGTATGCTTTGGTCTGTATTCAAGACTTCATAGTTCCTTCTTTTGAAGTGGTTGATATTTTCTATCACATGTCCTTTAGAATTATTATTGTTACTGTGGACAATGCTCTTCTGGTTCTATTCATTTCACTCAGCATCAGTTCAGGCAAGTCTTTCAAGACTTTTCTGACGTCCAATTCTTCATGATCTTTTCTTTAAGTTTACTTTTATTTTTCCAATTGCATTCAAAGGTAGATTTTAACATTCATCCACTTGCAAATTCATGAGTTCCATCTTTTTTTTCTATCACCTTGCTTCCCCTCCCCTCTCTTCATGGTGGCAAACAATCTGGTAAAAGTTGTACATATTTACTTGCATTTAACATATTTCTATATTAGTCATTTTGTAAAAGAGGAATTAGAAGTAAAAAAAATGAGAAAGAAAAAAAAATTCACATTCACATTTATAACTGATAGCTAACTCAATTTTCCTCTATACCATTTCCAATTATTTATACCTTTCCCTTTCCTTTCCTCTTATGCTTCCTTACCAAGATTTTATTTCTGATTTCTGCATCTCAATCAGCCCTTCTGTCTAACAGTCCTTTTCCTTCTCACTTTCCCCTTTAACTTTTTTTTAATTTAACCTTAATTTTACATTTGTCCTCCCTTTTGTCCAGTCCCTTCTTTCTTTTTCCTTTATTTTCCCTTCCATCCCATTTCCCTGTTATGTAGGAAAATTTTTAAACCCAACTGAGAATGTTTGTTATTTCCTTTTTAGACTGAATCTGTTGAGAATAAACTTTTACTAAGTATTAAAAGAGTAACACCTTCCCTTCTTTCCCTTTCTTTGAATACTTTGTGCCTCTTCATTGTATTGTGATTTATCCTCTAATGCTTTGTCTTCTAATATAATCCTCCTTTTCATGTCTTGATTGTTTTAAACCTGTCTTGTATGCACAACATCTATCTAGGTATTCTCATTTTAACTGTCCTGATAGAAATACAATATTCAAGAGTTGTTGATTTTTTATAAGCAACATTACTTCAAAGTCTCTTCATACCCACAGTCTCTATCCAAGTACACTGTACCATTAAATACAATTCTCAAGTGCCATAATATAAATAAATTATAATCAATTTATACATACCTTCTTTCCAAGTACCCTCTGTAGAAATACAATCCCAATGAGCAAAAGTATCATGAAAAGGAAAATCACTCAAGATCTAAAATTTTGATCACATTACAGTCAGTTTATACCCATATCTTTTTTCCTTAGAGAATTATAGTTGTCAAGAGTTAACTACCATTCCCCTCCCTTCTGCTTATCTTTTTACATTCTCTTCTTGAATCTTACATTTGATGATCAAATTTACTATTCAGTTCTGGACTTTGCATCAGTAAAGTTTGAAAGTGCTCTTTATCATTGAAAAGTCATCTTTTCCACTGAAAGAATATGCTGTATTTTGCAGGATTGTTGATTCTTGGTTACAACCCTGGTTACTTTTCCCTCTAGAGTATCATATCCTTTGATCCTTTAACACTGAAGAAAATAAGTCCTGAATAATTTATATTGCTTCCCTCAACTTCTTGCAGTAATTTTTAATCTGGGAATTTTGAAAGTTGACTACAATCTTCTTTGGAGTTTGTATTTTGGGATCTCTTTCTGGGGAAGGTGATCAATGGACTCTTCCATAGATTATTTTATCTTCTTGTTCTAGGATATTAGGGAAGTTTTCCATGATAATTTCCTGCTTAATATTGTTCAAAATGACAAAATGTGTCTCAACAGAAGAATGATTAATATTTTTTTGATTGAGGCTTTCAGGTAGTACAAAAACTTGTAAATCATCTCTCTTGGATCTATTTTCTGGGTTTGCCAGTCTTCCTAAGAGGTATTTTACATTTTTTGACCCTTTTTTCTGCCTTTTGGCTTTGTTTGATGGAGTCTTGATGTCTCACAGAGTTTGTCATTTCAATATGTCCAATTCTAGATGTTAAAGGCTTTTCCCCCTTCAGTTAGAATTTTGTTTCCTTTTCTAATTATTTAGTATTATTTTCTATGATGAATTTTGCTTTTAAAAATTATTTTTTCATCAGTAAATATTGTATAATTCTCCTGCATGACTCATTTCTTTTCTTTATGGTTTTCTTTTTTCTCTCTTCTTTGGTTTTTAAAATATTTTTGAGCTGTTCCAATAGGACTTTTTTGAATTGAGACCAGTTCATCAGTCCCTTAGTGGTTTCACATCTAGACATATTATTACTGATTTCCTCTTCTGAGATAGTATTCTATGACCCCTATCAGAATAATATTGCCAATAGTTAGGGATTTTTTTTGCTTTTGTTTTTGTTTATGGTCATTTTGTTAGTTGACCTCTACTCCTACAGTATAGAGTATATATTCCCAAGATTTTTTGCTGGGGGTCTGGGGTACTGTTGACTTTCTACTCTGGATTTTCCCTGCACTAGATCACTATCATCTTCAGGGTAGCCCAAAGCTACACCAGCTTCCCCAGGCTGGAAAGTTTGCGCTCAGTGCTGGGATTGAGACCCTCACTACAGGTAGAGCTCTGTCTGGACCTGAGTTGTCCTGTGGCTAAAAGCCTTTCACTGGCTTCCTAGTTCTCCCACTTAAATGGAACTAAACTCCCCCTTTTATCCACTGAAAAGATATTTCCACTAAAGTTTCTCTAAGATATCTTGCTGAACAGTTGTTTCATTGTGATTTTGGTGGGTTCTGTCATTTTAAGATCTGTTTGAAGGCTTCATTCAAAGTTGTTTCGGTAAAAACTCCAAGAGTTTCCTAGGTTTGTACCACCATCTTGACTCTAGTCAGGAAATAGTCACTATTTGCTTTTTCTTTTACTACGTATAGCACTCAGAAGTTTTGTAGGCCACATCTGATTTATGGGCCAAATGTTTGACATGATGAAATTAGATGATCTCTAAGATTCCTTCCAGGTAAAAAAAAATTATCCTATTATCCTAATGAGTAAGATAAATATGATACTTAAAAGAAATACAATTGACAAAATGTGTCTCAACAGAAGAATGATTAATAAATTGCATTTAAAATATAGGACAAAACAGAGCCTCTTCCATAGTTATTGCAATTCCCTTTTCTGTACAATCTTTAAGTTATTGTATTCTGCAAGGCTGCTTAACACTGTCATCTCTGGCATCTTAGATACTCTAACAGTTGTTTCTGTCACATATTCTCCATGTCTTTTTCATCTTTTCCCCCCTATTCTTTATTTAAACTGTTTCTTTTCTTTTTTTCTTTTTTTTTTAGGTTTTTGCAAGGCAAATGGGGTTAAGTGGCTTGCCCAAGGCCACACAGCTAGTTAATTATTAAGTGTCTGAGACTGGATTTGAACCTAGGTACTCCTGACTCCAGGGCTGGTGCTTTATCCACTACACCACCTAGCCACCCCTTTCCTCTTCTTTAAAAACATATTCATCAAAATCAGGTGAAGAGAAAAAAATAAAAGATCTATGTGAGAAAACTCATCCATGGCTTATCAAATATATTTTCAATGGACTTTTTTGGCATCTGTGAGTCATAACCATCCCCCTCTTCTTTCAGTCCTCATATAATGAGGGATATAAAAATTCTTCTCATGTTCTCAATAATTTAACTACTTTTTCATCTTTTGTGAAAGTTATATTTATATCCTTAAATGCTGGCAAACATAGCCATCTTTTCAAAGCAGGCTCTACCTTTATTATATTCAGTGTATGTTTGTTTATTATAAATATCTCAGATACCCTTTTAAGGGATAAGCAACATGAGGAGTCATGAAGCATTGTTAGAAAAAACAAGATACCTTTCAAAGTAGGAGATAAACTTTTTAAGAAAGATTGTGTCAAGGTGGCAGAGTCAACCCAAAAGAGAATAATGATACCAGATGTAGTGAAATTATATGACAAAATAAAATAAAATTGGGATCATATTTATGAAAACAGTGAAGAAGTAGACTCGAAGACATATTCAAGCCTGTCAAAGCTATAACTTGAAATTTAAGGCTAAAATTTTTCTCATTTACCTAAGAGGGAAAAATGATTGAAATGAAGTAGGAGAGACCATAGGATTATAGAACCATAGAAGAGATATTATTTTACTGATATCAAATGGACTTTAATTGCTTATGAATCAACCAAAATAGTCATATTCAATATTGTGAAATCTACTCTTTCCTAGGGATCACAAATCTCTTACCAGTCCAAGACCTCCTCAAAGTCTCAGCAGTCCATCTTTTTCTAGGATGATGAAAGATAACAGAAAAGTTCTGTAATGAAAACAGTGTTGACTTTGAAATCAAATTATCTAGGTTCATGTCCTGTCTCTCTGCCCACTGTGTGACTTTGGACAAGTAACCTAATATCTCTGGAATTCATAAAATGAACATTGTCCTTAGATGATCTCTGAGGTTCCTTCTTATTTTTGCTATGTTATTATCTGTCGAAATTCTTTGTCTTAACTCCTCCATGACCCAAAGCCTTTTGGTTGGAAAGATCTGTTGCACTGAGTACAGATTGAAGCAGAGCAGGCAGCACTGGCAGAGTCCAGTCCTAGCAATCTAGGAAGCTGCACTGGGGACGGTGTCAGTGGCAGCAGTGGTGGTTTCCAGACCTTACAGCCCAGAGGTTGCCAAGGACAACTGGGAAGGTCAGCAGGAAAAGTTTTTCTCACCAGAATGAGAGTAAAGCATAGTTCATCGCAACTCTCAATGGTACACACCCAACCCCAGCTGACCAAGAGTCATCCTTGAGAACCACTGAATCAACAGTGGCAGTTATTTCTGGAGTTATCTGTCCAAAGATGGTAAAGGGATGGAGCAGAAGGAGATTATAGGAATCTCTATGATTTTAGGACTCTGTTGCATTGCCATACTTGGATATGGCTCAGAATCCTGGGTCAGAGTCCCAGGAAAACAAAGATCAGTAGCACAAGAGAGCATGCTGATACAGGGAAACAGGGAGCAGGGATCCTCCTCACAGTTGTAGGCCTAAAAAGTGCTTGTGATCACCCATCTACATGAGCACAGGCCAGGAAAGTAATAAAAAAATCGCTCCTTATATCAGAACACCTTGGAAATGCCTAGAAGTACCTCTGAAAACAGCTGCCCAAAAAACTGCAATAGCTTGGATTCTTGTGCCCTCCACTCTGTAAGCAAAGTCCTACCTTAACAAAGTGTTAAAATCAATTCGTAGGTTGAGGAAATGAGCAAAGAAAAATGAAAAAAATCTAATCATATAAAAGTGTGGTGCTAAGATCAAAATCAAAACTCCTACATCCAAACCTGCAAGAATAATATGAATTGTAGGTCATTGCAAAGCTCAAAAAGGATTGTGAAAATCAAACAAAAGAGGTGGAGGAAAAATTAGGAAGAGAAATGAGATGGATGCAGGAAAACCATGAAAAGCAAGTTAGCAGCTCAGTGAAGGAGACACAAAAAAGACTGAAGAAAATAATATCTAAAAAAATGGACTTCATAAAATGGAAAAAGAGAGACAAAAAGTCAATGATGAAAAAAATGCCTTATAAAGTAGAATTGGCTAAATAGAAAAGCAAGTATAAAAGCTCAATGAAGAAAATAATTCCCTAAAATATAAAATTCAAAAAGGGAAGCTGAAGACTTTATGAGAAATCAAGTAAAACTAAAACCAATCCAAAGCAATAAAAACCTAGAGAACAAAGTAAAATATCTAATTGGAAAATCAAGTGACTGGGAAAATAGATCCAGGAGCAATAATTTTAAAGCTATTGCACTATCTGAAGCTATTATCAAAGATTCTTGACATCATCTTTCAAGCAATTCCTTTGGAAAAACTTCCTTGATACCCAAGAAGCAGAGGGTAAAATAGAAATGGAAATAATTCACCAAACACCTCCTAAAAGAGATCCCAAAATGAAAACTTCCAGGAGTATTATAGCCAAATTTTAGAGCTCCCAAAGCAAGGAGAAACTATTGTAAACAATCATAAAGAAATAATTAAATTTATCATGTAGTCACAGTAAGGAACACGTAAATCTAATGTAGATTTGGCCTTTCTACATTAAAGTATCATAGAGCTTGTAATATATTATGGAAGGCAAAAGAGCTTCAATTCTCCAGCAAAACTAAGCATAGTCTTTCAAGGGGAAAAAAATGGACATTCTATGTAAAAGGGAACTTTCAAACTTTCCTGATGAAAAGATGAGAGTTGAACAAAAAATTTGATCTTCAAATTTCAAGTTAAGCATAAAAACATAAAGAGTAAAGGGAAATCATAAAGAGTTTAATTATTTTGAACTGTCTATACTCCTGAATGAGACAATGATACTGATAATTCATTTATTAGGGCAGGTAAGAGGAGAATATGTAGACCAGGCACAGGTAGCAGATGAATATCAAAGGATAACATGTTGAAAAGATGGAGTTAAATTACGTAGCTGTTTGACCTTGGGCAAATCACTTAACCACTTTGCCTTACAAGCCTAATCCCCCCAAAATGGATAGAGTCAAGGGGCTGAGAGAGAATTGTACTGGTAGAAAGGGAAAGAGAGGTAGAATGGGGTAAATCATTTCACAAAAAAGGGAAAAGAAAAATGTTGTTTCAGTGGAGTGGAAAAGCAAGGTGGTGATGGGAAGTAGATGAGCTTCAATGTCTTCATAATTGGCTCAGAGAGGGAATAGCACAGTCTACTGGTTATAGAAATCTTTCTTACTACACAGGAAAGTAGGAGGGGAAAGGGATGGAAGTAAGGGAAAACAGAAAGGAGGGCAGATTATGGAAGGGGGTAGTCAGAAGCAAAATACATTTTAAACATTTATTTATTTTTCCATTTACATGCAAATATATTTCTCCATATAAATCCTTTTGCAAATTTTTGAGTTGCATATATTTCTACTACCCTCCCTTCTCTCTCATTGCAGCAAACAATCTGATATAGGTTGTACATGCAAAATCATGTTGAATATATTTCCATATTAGCCATGTTATGAAAGATGAATTTGAAGTAAGGGGGTAAAACATAAAATAAATTTTAAAAAGAGAGTATAGTATGTTTTGGTCTGTTTCTCTGGTTGTAAATGGCATTTTCCGTAACGATTGTTCCTGATCACTGAACTGCAGAAAGGAATTACATCCATCATAGCTGATCATCTCACACTGGTGCTGATAATGTCTTCAAAGTTTTACTGGTTCTTCTCACTTCACTCAGCATCAATTCATTCAAGTGTTTCCATGATTTCTTGAAGTCAGGGTGCTCATGATTTATAATGGAACAATATTACTCCAGAGCATTCACATACCTTTGCTTGTTCAGTCTTTGTTCAGACATCTAATTAATACCTAATTTTTTTTACTTCTACAAGAATGAACTGCTATAAATATTTTTACAAGTGGGTCTTTTCCACATTTTTATGATCTATTTGGAATGTAGAACAAATTGTGGTAATGCTAGATCAAAGGGTAAGCATACTTTTATTGTTCATTAAACATAGTTACAAATTGTTATGCAACTTCATCAAGAGTGTATTTTCCCAGTTTTTCCCCATTCTGTCCAACATTGATCATTTTCCTTTTTAGTCATTTTAGCCAATCTGATAGATGTGATGTGTATATCAGACTTGTTTTAATTTGCCTGCCTCTAATTAATAATGATTTGGAGCACTATTTTCATATTAGTATCCTTAGTTTTAATTTCTCAATCTGACATGTCTGTTCCTATCTTTTGACCAATGATCAATAGGGAAAAATTTGTAATCTGGAAAATTTGATTGTTTCTTATATATTTTTGAAATGAGTACTTCATGACAAAAAAAATTAGCTGTTTTGCTTCCACTTCTGGCCAAGATCGTACAGTTCTAAAGTTTCCTGATCTTTCCCCATCTATGATATGAAACAAAGCTCCTAACAGAACTCCGATCCACAAAACCCAGAAAGAAAAGCCAGGAGAAAGAACATCTACCTCAGGATTTGTTTTCTGCGGACCTGGGTGAGTCTGGGCGCAGAAGGCAGATCAGCTGCAGATCAGCCTGATTAGCAGCTGGGTTGGAGCCCCAGGAGCCTGAGGGCCCAAGAGCCAGACATTAAGAGATACAAATTACATTTGGAAAAAGAGGGGAAGAAGGGAAGAGATGAGAAACATCTGAATCTTCTTCTCATCAGACTTGGTTTAAAGTTAACTTACACACATACTCGGTTACCTTAAAAACATCTGAGCTTTCAAGAATTAAAAGGGGAAAAAGGGGATTTGGGAATGGAAAAAGGGAGGAGGAGAAAAAAGGGAACTAATGGAAGGAAGGGAAGGGAAAAGGGAAAGGGGAAAGAAAGGGAAGGGGGTGATATAGAAGGACAAACACACTGAAGGGGGTGCTATTCAGAAGCAAAATACAGGGGAAAATGGATAAAGGAGGGGAAGGGGAAAAATACAAACAGAGAGAAGATAGCATGGAGAGCAAAACAGAGTTAGTAATTATAACTTTGTATGTGAATGGGATGAACTCTCCCTTAAAAGGTAAGGGGATAGCAGAGTGGATTAAAAACAGGAATCCTACCATATGCTGCTTACAAGAAACTCATTTGAAGCAGAGAGATACATGTAGAGTAAAGGTAAAAGGTTAGAGAAAATATATTTTGCTTCACCTGAAGTGAAAAAAAAATAGGGGTAGCAATCCTTATCACAGACAAAGCAGCTTCCAAAAAAGAAAGCATTAAAAGAGATAAGGAAGGAAACTATATCCTCCTAAAAGGAACCAAAGTGATTTCAATAATGAATATACATGCACCCAATGGGATAGCATCCATATTCTTAGGAGGAGAAGCTGAAAGAACTACAAGAAGACATAGAGAGCAGAACTCTACTAGAGGGAGACCTCAACCTCCTGCTCTCAGATCTAGATAAATCGAATTGTAAAATAAACAAGAAAGAAGTTAAGGAGGTAAATACATTGTTAGAAAAACTAGATATGATTGATTTATGGAGATAATTGAATGGGGATAGAAAGGAATATACCTTTTTCTCTGTAGTACATGACACTTATACATAAATTGATTATGTACTAGGACATAAAAACCTAATGATCAAATGCAGAAAGGCAGAAATAGTGAATACATCTTTCTCAGATCACAATGTAATAAAAGTCATATGCAATACTGGGCCAAGGAACTATAGACCCAGAATGAATTAGAAACTGAATAACCTCTTTTTAAAGAATTATAACAAATTATAGAAAGAATTAATTATTTTATCCTAGATAATGACAATAATGAAACAACATTCCAAAACCTATGGGATTCACTCAAAACAGCTGTCAGGGGATATATTATATCTTTTAATGCTTACTTGAATAAATTAGAGAAAAAAGAAATCAATGAACTAAATATGCAACTAAAAAATTAGAGAAAGAACAAATTTAAAATCCTCAATTAAATACCAAATTAGAAATTCTAAAAATTAAAAAGAGAAATTAATATAATTGAAAGCAAAAAAACCCTATTGAATTAATGAATAAAACCAAAATTTGGTTTTATGAAAAAAACAATTAAATTGATAAACCTACAGTCAATTTGATTAAAAAAAAGAAAGAAGACAAACAAATTGCTAGTATCATAAATGAAAAAGGTAAACTCACCACCAATGAGGAGGAAATTAAAATAATAATTTTGAATTATTTTGCCCAACTCTATGCCAATAAATTTGATAATCTATGTGAAATAGATGAATATTAACAAAATTAAAAGTTGCCCAGGTTAAATGAAGAGGAGATTACCAAAACTACCCTATCTCAGAAAAAGAAATTCAACAAGCCATAATTGAACTCCCTAAGAAAAAATCTCCAGGGCCTGATGGATTCACAAGTGAATTCTACCAAACATTTAAGGAACAATTGGTTCCAATTCTATATGAACTCTTTGGCAAAATAGGGGAAGACAGAACTCTGCCTAACTCTATGAAACCAATATGGTGCTGATACCTAAACCAAGAAGAGTTAAAACAGAGAAAAAAATTATAGACCTATCTCCCTGATGAATATAGTTGCAAAAATCTTAAATAAAATCTTAGTAAAACAATAACAACAATTTATCACTAGGATAATCCATTTTGACCAAGTAGGGTTCATCCCAGGAATGCAGGGTTGGTTCAATATTAAAAAACTGTTAGGATAATCAATTATATCAACAACAAACCTATCAGAAATTATATGATCATATCAATAGATTAGCATCTATTGATATGATCATATAATTTCTGATAGGTTTGTTGTTGATATTTTGACAAAATACAGCACCCATTCCTACTAAAAAACAATACAGAGTGTAGGAAAAAAAATGGATTGTTCCTTAGAATAATAAACGGTGTTTATCTAAAACCATCAACAAGCATTATATCCAATGGGGAGAGGCTAGAGGCATTCCCAATAAGATCAGGGGTGAAACAAGGATGCCCATTATCACCACTACTATTCAATATCATATTAGAAATGTTAGATTCAGCATTTAGAGAAGAAAAAGAAATGGAAGGATTTAGAATTGGGAAGGAAGAAACAAAACTTTCACTAATGTAGATGACATGATGGTATACCTAGAGAATCCCAAAAAATCATCCAAAAAACTACTGGAAACAATTAGAAATTTTAGCAAAGTTACAGCATATAAAATAAAACCTCATAAATCCTCAACTTTTCTATATATGACTAGCAAGATACAGTAGGAAGAGCTAGAAAGAGAAATCCCATTCAAAGGAACCTAAGACAATATAAAATACCTGGGAGTCTATTTTCCAAGACAGACTCAGAAACTTTTTGAAAACAATTATAAAACACTTCTCACACAAATTATATTAGATTTGAATAACTGGGCAAATATCAATTGCTCATGGATAGGTAGAGCTAATTTAATAAAACTGCAGTTCTACCAAAACTAAACTACTTGTTTAGTGCCATACCAATCAAAATTCCAAACATTTACTTCAATGAATTCAAAAAAGTTTTAAGTAAATTCATATGGAGAAATAAAAAGTTAAGAAATTCCAGGGATTTAAGGGAAAAAGTGCAAAAGAAGGGGGCTTAGCCACCGATCTAAAATTATATTATAAAGCATCAGTCATCAAAACTGTCTGGTATCGGCTAAGAAATAGAGTGATCGACCAGTGGAATAGACTAGGTGCCACAGCAGAGAATGATTATAGTACTCTGCTGTTTGGTAAGTTCAAAGAGTCCAGCTATTGGAATAAAAACTCTCTCTTTGATAAAAACTGCTGGGAAAAATGGAAATTAGTATGGAAGAAACTTAGATTAGACCAACACCTCACACCCTACACGAAGATAATATCCAAATGGATACAGGATTTAGAAATAAAGAACAATACTATAAAAAATTAGAAGATCAAGGACTAGTTTACCTGTCACATTTATGGAAAAGGAAGCAGCTTATGACTAAGGAAGAGAAGGAGAACATCACTAAAAACAAACTAGATGATTTCATTTACATTAAATTAAAAAAGTTTTGCACAGACAAAACCATTGTAACCAAGATCAAAAGAAATTTAGTAAAATGGGAAACAATCTTTACAACTAATGTTTCTGACAAAGAACTAATTTCTAAAGTATACAGAGAACTGAGTCATATTTTTTTACAATTGACAAATTGTCAGAGGATATGCAAAGACAATGTACAGATGAGTAAATCAAAGCAATCCAAATCACCTCACACCTCTCAGATAGACCAATATGACCAGAAAGGATAATGATCATTGTTGGAAGGGTTGTGGGAAATCTGGGACACTTTTTCATTGTTGGTGGAGTTATGAACTCATCCAACTTTCTGGGGACAAATTTGGAACTTCACCCAAAGAGCAACAAAAATGTACATTCCCTTTGCTCTAACAATACAACTTCTGGGTCTATACCCCAAAGAGATGATGAAAAAGGGTAAAAATTCACTTATACAAAATTATTCATAGTAGCCCTGTTTGTGGTGGCAAAGAATTGGAAATTAAGTAAATGTCCTTCAATTGGGGAATGGCTTAGCAAACTGTGGTGTAGTTGTATGTCATGGAACACTAATGTTCTATTAGAAACCAGGAGGGATGGGAATTCAGGGAAGTCTGGCAGGATTTGCATGAACTGATGCTAAGTGAGATGAGCAGAACCAGAAAAACACTGTACACCCTAACAGCAACATAGGGACAATGATCAACCTTGATGGACTTGCTCATTCCATCAGTGCAACAATCAGGGACAATTTGGGGCTCTCTGCATTGGAGAATATTATATGTATCCCGAGAAAGAACTGTGAAGTTTGAACAAAGACCAAGGACTATTACCTTTAATTTAGGGGGAAAAACCTGGTATCTTATTGTCTGATTTTGTTATCTCTTTATAGTTTATACTTTATAGTTCTTCTTTAAGGATATGATTTCTCTCTCATCACACTCAATCTGGATCAGTATACCATGAAAACAATGTAAAGACTGACAAATTGCCTTTTGTGGGGGGGGATAAGATTAAGGGAAAAATTGTAAAACTCAGAATAAATGAAATCTTATAAAAAAGAAAGAATAAGGAACATCTCTTCTACAAAACTGTTGAGCCAATTGTGAATCTCATGCATATACACAATTACATTAGCATTTTCTCAATTGGGAAAATTTTATGAAATATGCTCTGACCAGAAATTTGGGTTACATACAATTTGCTTTTATATATAAGCATATAATAAATTCAACATAAAACTTTCAAAAAAAAAGAAAATTGCTTCCCATCTTTCTACATTCCTTTTGATGTTGGTGGCACTGGTTTGTGAAAAACCTTTTTTATAATTGAATGTGTTCAAAATTATCCTTTTTTTACATTTTATTATGTTCTCTATCTCTTTGGTCATAAATTTCTTCCCATTCCATAGATCTGACAGACAATTCAGTGGTTGCTACTAGGCCTTTGTTATGATCTTTTATGACTAAATCCTACATCTATTTCAATCTTATCTTGTTTGTGAGATGTGGTCATATGCCTAGTTTATGCCACGCAGTTTTCAAAGCAGTCTTTGTCAAACAATGAGTTCTTTTCCAGAAACTAGAATCTGGGTTTGTTAAAGAATTTGTTAACACAATACATTCTGTATTACATTACACTGATCCACTTCTCTAATTCTTAGCCAGTACCAGAAAGTTTTATTAGCTGCCACTCTATAATATAGTATTAGATCATGTTTGACTAGGTCACCTTCCTATGTAATTTTTTTAAATAAATTCCCTTCATGTTCTTGAACTTTTGTTCTTCTAGAAGAATTTTGTTAATATTTGTAATATTTTTTCTGTTTGATTGGTTGACACTGAATAAGTAAGTAAATTTAGACAGAATTGTCTTTTTTTGTTATATTAGCTTAGCCTAAACTTGATCAATTAACATTTTTGCAGCTGTTTAGTTATAACTTTATTTGTGTGAAAAGTGCTTTGTAATTTTGTAATGTTGTTTCTGGGTTTGTCTAAAGAGGTAGATTCCAATAAATTTTATGTTGTTTACAGTTACTTTAAATGGAATTTCTTTTTCTATCTCTTGGTGTTGGACTTTGTTCGTAATATAGAAATGCTGATAATTTATGTAGGTTTATTTTATATCCACACACTATTCTAAAGTTGTTGATTGGTCCAAATAGATTTTAGATGACCTTTTGGGTTTTCTAAGTATAACATTATAATGATCTAAAAAGAGAAAGAGTTTTGTTTACTTGTTGCTTATTTTAATTCTTTCAATTCATTTTTCTTTTCTTTTTGATAAAGTTAATATTGAATAATAGTGATAATAAGGGTCACCTTTGTTTCACCTCTGATCTTATTGGGAATGTCTCAATTTCATCCCCATTACATATAATGCTTGTTTATATTAGAAAAGTGTTACTCATCATTTTAATAAAAGCTACTTATTCTTATACTCTCTAGTGTTTTGCATTTGAATGAGTCTTGTATTCTATCAAAGTCCTTTTCTGCATCTACAGAGATAATCATATGATTTCTGTTATTTATATGATCAATTATGATGATAGATTTCCTAATATTGATTGATCCCTAAATAACTGGTATAAATCCTACATGATCATAATGTTATCTTAGTGATAACTTTCAGTGATCATTATGCTGGAATTTTATTAAAAATGTTTGCATGAGTATTCCTTAAGGAGATTGATCTATAATTTAATTTGTCTGTTTTGCCTTTTCCTGATTTAGGTATCAGCATCATATTGATGTCAAAAAAATAATTTGGCAGGACACTTTCTTCACCTACTTTTCAAATAGTTCATACTGGAATTAATATTCTTTAAATTTTGGGGATGATTCAATTGTACATCCATCTGGTCCTGGAGATTTTTTCACAAGGAGTTTATTAATAGCTTGTTCAACTTTCTTAATTAAAGCTATTTATGCTTTTATTTCTTCTTTCTATAATCTGGGCAATTTATAAAATTTTTGCAAATATTAATATATTTCATTTATATTGTCAAATTAATTGACATAAAGTTGAGCAAAATAATTCTGAATCATAACATTAGTTTTTTTTTTCATTAGAGTTAATCTTGCCCTTTTTACTTCTGATACTGGTAATTTGACTTTCTTGTTTTTAAAAGATTAATCCAAATTTTATCTATTTTATTGACTTTTTTCATAAAACCAACTCTGTTTTTTATTAATTCAATGGTTTTCTCACTTCCAATTTTTATCAATTTATTCTTCAATTTGCATAATTTCTAATTTGTTATTTCATTTCAGCTGTT
Source organism: Macrotis lagotis (assembly GCF_037893015.1). Lineage (NCBI taxonomy): Eukaryota > Metazoa > Chordata > Mammalia > Peramelemorphia > Peramelidae > Macrotis > Macrotis lagotis. The sequence continues at coordinate 134,944,675 of NC_133660.1, read as the reverse complement.
TAATTTGATCTTTTCCTTGCCTTTTATTTGCATGCCCAATTCATTGCTCATGTATTTCCCTGAAGCCACAGTCAAGATGATTCAAGATTTAGTAACCACCACAATATAAGGGAGGAAAAGTTGGATTAATATATTTCTGAATACAAAAATATGGGATTACAATAAAAATTAATCTACCAGCAAAACTGATTCTAATACATCAAAACAAAAAATGCATGTATAATGAAGTAGAGAATCTTTAAGCAGTTCTACTGACAAAGTCAGAGCAGAATAGAAGCATAAAAATCATCATAAAAGTTAGATCATAAAAAAAAATCAATAAACTGTTTACCTTTCTATAGGGGAAGAAATTTAATGTCATTATATTCTATATGGAAAGTGGATGTAAAAGTGAGTAGGTTATGTTGGGATGATGTAAAAAATATGAATAGGTGAGAATGAGGAATGGCATGGGAGAAGGGAGAAGGGAACAATTGAGGGATTATTTCACATAAAAAGCATGAAAGAAAGAATTTACAGTGGAGGGAAAAATAGATAAGTAGGAAATTCTTGCACTTCACTCACATTTGAATTGCTTCAAGATACATATGCACACACACACACACACACACACAGCCACCACAAACACTCTTCTCTCTCTCTCTCTCTCCCTCTCTCTCTCTCTCTCTCTCTCTCTCTCTCTCTCTCTCTCGTCAAGTCAAAATATCTAAATTCCCCAAAAGGTAAGTAGGAGGGAAAGGGAATAAGCCAAAAGAGAAAGTAATAAAAGAGAGGGTGGGGAAAATAGTAATTGTAAGAAGCAAACTAGACTTTAGAAGACAGGAGAGAGAGAGAGACAGAAACAGAGGGACAGAGACAGAGGAAAAAAGAAGAAAAGATAAAGTGAAAAGTACATTTGATAAATCAACATAGCTATGAATGAATTCATCCATAAAATGAAAATAAATAAAACTGAATTAGAAATCAAAATCCAATAATATGCTCTTTACATATTTACATAAAAACGCATTTGAAATAGAGAATGAGTTAAAATAAGGGACTGACATCAGTTGAAGTAAAAAAAAAATTGGGGAGAGCATTCACAACATTAGATAAAGCAGAAACAAAGAAACAAACAGAAAAGCTATTGAAAATTGGCTTACATAGAAATTATATCTAGCTATCTAGCTAAATTACTCCATAAACAATGAAGTAATATTGATACTAATATATATATATATATATATATATGTATATATATATATATATATATATATATATATGTGTGTGTGTGTGTGTGTGTGTGTGTGTGTGTGTGTATGTATATATGGACTTAATGTCATAGTATCCAAATTACCAAAGGAGGAGTTTAACTCTTAACTCTGAACATAAAAGGAAGTGTACAGTAAAATTATACTAAAGGGACATTGGAAGTTGATTTATAAAAAAAATCAAGCAATTATATAAAATATTAGCTAATTTCATTTTTTATAAAAGAAGAAAGATATAAACTCAATTGCCAGGCTCAAAAATGAAAAGGATGAATTCAGAACCAATGAAGATGAAATCAAAGCAATTATTAGGAATATTTTACCAATTATATGTCAATAAAACTGTCAGTCTAAGTGAAATGGACAAATCATTACAAGATTAAGAGAAAAAAGGATATTTAAATAACTCTATCTTAGTAAAATAAATTGAAGAAACCATAACTATTCTACCTGATTAAAAAATCCCGAGGAAAAATATAAATTCATCAATGAATTATAGAGAAAATTAATTTCAATATATTATAAACTATTTAAATAAATTTTTAGTTTTCCAATTACCTACAATGATAGTTTCTACCAATCATTTTTGGGGGGGCAAGGTTTTGAGTTTTACTGTTTTTCTCCCTCCCTTGCTTCCTTCCTCCAACAGAAGACAATCTCATATAAGCTTTATATTTGCATCTATGAAAAGCATAGATCAAAACTGAACATACTGTTAAGAGAAGAATCAGATCCAAAGGAAGAAAGAAAACAATAGAGATAGTGAAATTACATAATACAAAGGACAACTTTTAAAAAGTGAGGATAATAAGTTTGGGTCTTCATTTAAACTCCACAGTTTCTTCTCTGGAAACAAATGGTATTCTTCATCACAAATTCCCTAAATTTGTCCTTGATTATGGCAGTGATGGAATGAACAAATCCATTATATTTGATCATCACCCCATGTTGCTGTTAAGGTGTGCAATGATATTCTGGTTCTTCTCATCTCACTTAGAATCAATTCATACAGGTCTTTAAAAGCTTTTCTGAAACTCCAAATTCCTCATGATTTCTTATAGAACAATAGTCTTTACATCATATTGTAAGCTATTTTTAAAAATAAGTGAAGAGGTAGCTAGGTGGTACAGTGGACAGAGCACCTGCCCTGAGGATCTACAATCCAGGAGGATCTGAATTCAAATCCAGCCTCAGACAACTAATAATTACCTAGCTGTGTGTCATTGGGCAAGTCACTGAACCCCATTGCCTTGTAAAAACTTAAAAAAAAACAAGTAAGGATGGAACCCTACCAAAATCATTTTATGACACAAATATGGTTTAGATATGTAAATCATGGAGAAAAAAATTAGAAACTATATCCCAATTTCTTTAATGAATATGAATGCATATTTGTTTAAATAAAATACTAGGAAGGATCTAGATCAACTAGGTGGTACAGTGAATGAAGTGTTGGGTCTGAAGTAAGGAAGACTCATATTGGTAATTTCAAATCTGTCCTTAGACACGTACTAGCTAGATGAATCTGGGTTACTCACTTTACCCTGTTTCCATTTCTCAGTACAAAAATGAGTTGAAGAAGGAAATGGCAAATTATTCCAATATCTTTTCTAAGACAACCCTATCCAGAGTAATAAGGAGTTGTATGTGACTGAAATGACCAAAAAACAAAACAACAAGATTACAGCAATATTAGTTTGGAATAATGCCAGAAATTCATATAATGTCCAAGATTAGGAAAACGTCAGCATATCAATAGCAAATAACAAATAAAGCAAAAATTCTATCATTATATCAATGGATGATTAAAAAAAAAACCTCTGGCAAAAAAATGACACACTTTTCTATAAAAAAATGTTGGAAAATACAGGAGCAAATAAGCCTTTCTTAAAATGATTAGTATCTGTCTAAAACTAAGAACAATTATCATCTGTAATGAGAGTAACCTTGATGTCTTTAAAATGAATTCAAAGTTAGGATAAAAATTTCCATTTTCACCACTATTATTTTACAATAAAAGAAGACATAAAGATTAAAGGAATAAAAATAGGAACTGAGGAAACAAAACTATCATTCTTTGCAGACAATATAATGGTATAATTATAGAATCCACAAGAACCAACTAAAATTAGGCTAAACAATGAACAATTTCAATAAACTAGCAAGAGAGAAAATAAAAAACAAATTATCAAGGTTTTGTACATAATCAACAAAGCCTGACATGAAGAGAAAGAAAAAGAAATTCCAGTTAAAGTAACTACAGATAATGTAAATTACCTTGATGTACCTATCAAGAACACAATTATGGAACATTCTTTACAGATATAAGGATAAATTACAAAGGGAGAAATATTCATTGTTTATTAGTAGCCCTGGTCAACATAAAAATGTAGGGCACAAAAACTTTTTAATCAAATGCAGAAAGGTAGACATAATAAATACACATTTCTCAGACCATGACAGAATAAAAATTACATGGAGGTAATAAAGGATCATGGAAAGATAAGCCAAAAACTAATTTGAAATTAAATAACTCCATCTTAAGCAATGGGTAGATCAAACAGCAAATAATAGAAATAATAATTATATCCAAGAAAATTATACTAATGAGACATCATATCAAAATTTAATGCAACACAGTCAATGCAGTTTTAAAACTTTATATCTCTAAATGCCTATGTGAATAAAATAGAGAAAGAGGGGATCAATGAATTGGAAATACAACTAAAAAGATTAGAAAAAGAGAAAATTAAAAATCTCCAATTAAATATCAATTTAGAAATTCTGAAAATCAATGGTGAAAATAAAATGGAAAGCAAGAAAACTATTGATGTCATTATAAAAGCTAAGTTAGTTATTTGAAAAAGCCAATAGACAAAGCTTTGTTAATCAGATTAAAAGAAATAAAGAAAATAACCAAATTACCAGGATCAAAAATGAAAAGGGTGAACAAACCACCAATGAGGAGGAAATTAAAGAGATAATTTGGAGCTACTTTGCTGAACTGTATGCCAATAAATTGCATAACTTGAATGAAATGTATGAATAATTACAAAATATAAACTGCCCAGATTGACAGAAGAGAAAAATAATTTACTTAAATAACCCCATTTCAGAAAAAGAAATGGATGAAATCATTATTAAATTCCCTAAGAAAAATTCTCCAATTCCAGATAGATTTGCAAGTGAATTCTATTAAACATTAAAGGAATGATTAAGTCCTATTATACATAAACTATTTAAAAAATAGGAGTTCTGCCAAACTCCTTTTATGACATCAACATGGTGATGATATCTGAACCAGGAAGAACTAAAACAAAGAAAAATTAGACTAATCTCCCTAATGAATATTGATATAAAAATCTTAAATGAAATTTTAACAATGAGACTACAGCAAGTTATTACTGGGATAATGTACCAAGGTCAGGTAGGATTTAAACCAGATAGGCAGGGATGGTTCAATATTAGGAAAACAGTCAACATAATTGAACATATCAATAGCAAAACCAACAGAAATCATATGATTATCTCAATAGATGCTGAAAGTCTTTGATAAAATACATCATCCATTCCTATTAAAAACATTAGAAAGATTAGGAATAAATGGAGTTTTCCTTAAGATAATAAATAGTATCTATTTAAAGCCATCACCAAATATATATCATGGAAATAAACTCAGATCATTTCCAATAAAATCAGGCCTGAAGCAAGGATGTCCATTATCACCATTACTATTCAATTTAGTTTTAGAAATGCTAGCTGTAGCAATAAGAGAAGAAAAAAATATTGAAGGAATCAGGTTTAGCATTGAGGAAGCAAAGCCTTCATTCTTTGCAAATGATGTGGTGGTATACTTAGAGAACCTGATAAAATCATCTAAAAAATTCCTTGAAACAATGAACAAATTCATCAAAGTAGCAAGATATAAAATAAACCTACATAATTTATCAGCATTTCCATATATGAACAGCAAATTCCAAGAGCAAGAGATAGAAAGAGAAATTCCATTTAAAATAATTGTAGACAATATTAAATACTTGAAACTCTACCTCCCAAGACAAACCTAGAAACTGTATGAACCCATTTATGAAGCATTTCTCATCTAAATAAAGTCAGATATAAACAATTGGAAAAAATGTCAATTGTTCAAGGTTAGAAGTTAATATAATCAAAATGATAATTTTACTCAATTAAATTACTTATTCAGTGCTATACCAATCAAACTACCAAATAAGTGTTTTAAGAAGCTAGAAAAAAAATAGTAACAAATTACAGCTGTAGCAGCAAAAGATCAAGAATAGCAAGGAAATTGATCAAAAAATGTAAAGAAAGGCAGCCTAGCTCTACCAGTTCTAAAACTATACTATAAAGAGGCAGTCATCAAAACTACCTTATATACTGGTTAAGAAATAGATTAATGTTTCAGTGGATTAGGATAGGTTCAAAAGAAACCTCAGTAAATGTGTACAGCAATCTCCTTTTGACAAACCCAAATATGTCAGCTTCTGGGATAGGAGCTCATTATTTGACAAAATTTGTTGGGAAAATGGGAATATAGTATGGCAAAAACTAAGCAAGGACTCACATCTCACCCCAATATCAAAATAATGACAAAAAGGTATATAGGATGTAGACATAAAAGGCAATATCATAATTAATAGACCAAGAAATATTCTATCAGATTTAGGGAAAGGGGATAAATTTATGACTAAACAAGAATTATAGCATGTTATAAGTTGCATAATGAATGATTTTGACTATATTAAATTAAAAAGTTTTGTACTAATAAAATCAATACTGCCAAATTTAGAAGGAAAGCAGAAAGTTGGGGAAACAATCTTCACAACTAGGAGTTCTGATAAAGGTCTCAGTTTTAAGATATAGAGAACTGCATCTAATTTATAAGGTTACAAGTCATTCCCCAATTGATAAATGGTCCAAAATATGAATAGACAGTTTACAAATGAATAAATTATAGCTATATATAATCATATGAAAATATGCTCCAAATCACTGTGGGTTAGAGAAACACAAATTAAAACAACAATGATATATCACCACACACCTATCAGATTAGACACCATGAGAAAAGGAAAAATGATCAGTGTTGGAAAGGTTGTGGGAGGTTTGGGACACTGATACATTTCTGGTGGAACAGAGCCAACCATTTTAGAGAGAAAGATGGAACTATGCCAAAAGAGAAATAAAATTGTTCATACTTTTTGACCCAGCAATTCCAATTCTAGGCTATAAGCAGAAGTAATTGTAAAAAATAGGAAAAGTCCTAAATGTTCTAAAATTTTCATAGCAGCTCTTTTATTTAGTGCCAAAGAAATGGAAATTGAGGGAATGCCCAACAGTTGGGGGATAGTTACACAAGTTTTGGTACATGAATACTATGGAATATTATTGTCCTATAAGAAACCGTAAATAGTCTTACTCTAGAGAAGTATGGAGTGACTTACAGTATGTGATTCTGAGAGAAGGGAGCAGAACCAAGGGAACAATATACACATTAGCAACCACATTGTGAGATGCTCAACCTTGATGGAAGCAGCTCCTCTCAGCAGTTCAGAGAGTTAGGCCAACCATATGGACAATGTTATACACATCTAGAAGAAGAAAAACAAAGCAAAACAAAACCAAAAAAATCCTTCAGAATCTAATAAAGAAAACAATTGTCTCTTATATATCGCTTTCCTTCAATCCTAATTCCTTATACTGCAAATGACTAATCTATAAACATGTTTATCAAAACCATGTCTGTATAATGTGAACCTCACTGAGGTGAGGGGGAATGTGAAGGGAAGATGGAAGGAAATTCTGTAATTTAAAAATATACATGTGCATATGGCTGAAAAAATAAATAATTAAATAAAACAATAAAAATGAAAATTATTCTAAATTAATTTCTTTATTCAGTTACATATTAATTATACTACAGAAACATTATTAATAGAGCTAGAAAAAATTGTTACAAAATTCATCTGGAGGAGTAAGATGTCAATACTTTCTAGGAAATCTCTGAAAAATATGTAAAGGAATTTAGCCTAGCTCTGTTGCCCTGGGCAAATCACTTACCTCCATTTGCTTTGCAAAAACCTAAAAAAAAGCAATTTAGCCTAGAAGTTTATATTTCAAAGTATATCACATAGCAGTAATCATCAAAGAATTCTGGTACTGACTAAGAATGGAGAGTTGAATCAGTGTATCAGATTATATATACAATATATAGTAGTAAATGACTAAGGTAATCTAGTAATCCAAGTTTGGGAATTGAGGATGGAATAAAAACTCAATTTACCAAAAATTTCTAGGGAAACTGGAAAGCAATTTGGCAACAACTAGGCATAGACTAGCATCTATCAACAGATACCAAGAAAAAATTAAAATAGATAAATGACTTTTATGGTGATATCATAAGTAGATTAAGGGAGCAAGAAAAAGTGTGTCAATGAGATCTATGGATAAGGAAGGAGTTTATGAATAAGCAAGAGTTCTAGTAATATGGAAGCAAGGTGAAGATGGTAGAGTAAAGTCAGGAAATCACCTGAGCTCTCCTCCAAAGCCTTCCAAATATCTTTAAACAATGACTCTAAACAAATTCTCAAGCAGCAGAGCCATAAAAAGATGTAGTAAACCAATTTTCCTGCCTTAGACTACTTTGAAGGCCAATAGGAATAGTTATTGCAGCTGGAAGAGAATGGAGCACAGTCCAGCACATGTCTTACCAGCAAAGTTCCAGTCCCGGCAAAGAAGGTGCAAATCTTGAGAAACCCTGAATGATTTAACAATTTTGTACAGGAGCCACAAAAAAATTGCTGAAAGATAATTTAAAAGTTATTGAACTTCCTGAAAGCCATGGCAAAACTTGACAATTGATAAATGATCAAAAGTTATGAATAGTTTTCAGATGAAGTTATCAAGTGAGGCTTACTATAGCTATATGGAAAAATATTGTAACTCACTACTGATTAGAGAAATGTAAATTCTCTAAATGCACTACCTCATACCTATTAGAATGACTAATAGGACAGAAAGAGAAAAATTGCAAATTTTAGAGAGGATGTGAGGAAAATGAAACATTAATTCACTGTTGGTGGAATTATGAACTGATTCAATCACTCTGTTGAGCAATTTTTAAGTATCACTAAGCAACTATTTAACTATGCATATACTTTGATCAAGCAATGCCACTTCAAAATCTATATCACAAAAGAAACAAAAATTAAAATAAAACAAGGAAAAGACCCCTTAATTACAAAAATATTTATGGTAGCTCTTTTCTTGTGAATAGGAAATCAGAAATTGATGTCATGCCCATTAATTAGGGGGAAGATTCACATAACCTAATACAAATTAAAATGTACTATGGACAAAATAATAACAATATTTTAAGATGATAAACTGTGAATAACAACTATTTTCAGTTATACAATGTCCCAAAATAACTCTGGAGGACTCATATACCTAACTTCAGAGAAAGAATCAATGATGCCTGCATACAGATACAGCATAAAAATCCAGTCATATGACAAAGCATTTACTTTCTTCCTTATTATTGAGAAATCTGATCAGCGAGAATCATGCAATCCAGAAACACTAAATCACCTTCAACTCTCCTCTCCCACAACCTTTCTTTTTGTTAAAATATCTGGTTTTCCCAATTTCCCTATGTAATTCACCCTTACCCCACCCCTTGCAACTTGAAAAAGACACGTTTACATAGCTTTTGCCAAGAAGAATAATATTTGTACTTGAAAGGACAAAACAAAAATGATGTTCAATAATAGGTAAGGAACTGGTAAGAGAATACATGCTTTCCCCTTGATAAATTCAATCACTTTGACTCAGATGAACAATTGCTTCAGGTCCTGAGAGGCATGGCTGATTTGATTGCTAAACTACTTTCAGTAATATTTAAAAGAAAGGCAAATGAAAAGAAGATATGGACTACATTGAGAAGTATATTAAAGTTGCATGCATTCAACACAGAGAAAAGTGTAGGTCGAAGCAATATAGATTGAAACATTCAAGAATGTAGGAGATTTTGATGAAAATGTCCAGTTATTTCATATGATACAATAGGATGAATTAAAAGGAAGTACAAATTGAACATTAGCACATCTGGAAAGGAGTGAGGATGAATAAAAGAGAAATGAGGAGGGGTGAGATGGGAATGAAATGTCTGTTTATTTTGTACCTAAGGCATGACAGTGACTGGGAAGCCTGTATAATTGGAGGAAGATTGATGTAGCATGTTCCATTGTAAAAAAATTAAATGCCCAAGACTTTGAAATATATTACTGTATATCATGCAAATTGACTTGCAAACTTAGAACTTGTAACAAACCACAGAATAAAGGAAGAAAAACAAAACAAAACAACAAAATAAAAATCCTTCAGAATCTGAGGAACACATTTCTTTCCCTTAATCCTAATTCTTCATATCAAAAGTGGCTAACCTGTAAACATGCTTAACAGAAATGTATAAGCACAATGTTAACTTGACTTCATTGCTGAGAGGAGTAGGGGGTGGGATGGGAGGGTGGAAGGAAATTTAGTAACTAAGAATTATGCATAGGCAATGAATAAATGTCAAAAAATGTATTTAGAAAATTAAAACATCAATAAAAAATTAGGAAAAAGAAAATATGGTGGTTCATCTATGCACCTAGTAAAAGGAGTTGGAGAGAAAGATTTTTTTCAACATATCTTCAGAATCATCTAAGGGATATTATCCTTCATCCAGGAGATGTGAGCATCACAGTCAATAGGTCATTTCTTTACTGAAAAACTAGAGAAAATTTCACTTATCAGGCTGTCAACTTGAAGAAATGTTTCTCTTATGAAACATTTGGTTTAACTTTATGATTTCATTCTAATAATGGAACTTTAAAATTATAAGTTAGGGTTCACAAGTATCTTGATACCAGGAAGGGATCTCCCTGGATGTTCCTAAACTGATTTTCATAATGAGCATCTTTCCCATTTTTAATGCAAATTTTAAAATTTTGGTCTCAAAATCAGATTGAATTTTCATAGCCTAGATCAAATTATCAACTCAGTATATTCATTTTTATTGGACACAATATCTATAAATACTGATTCCTATTCGACTATTTTTTCCATCATCCTCCTTAATTCATCATTTTTGACCACCTTTAAACTTTCTTTAATTTCTTTTCTGTGATTTTCCTATTTTTCCTTGACTGTTTTATGATTCTTTTTCTTTATATTATAAAAAACATTATTTATAAAATTTTATCACTTTTTTATTCTTGCTATACTCATTTCAAAATGAAACCATGCACTCTCATGATAGCAACTATCAACCATCAGCAAATGACATCTTAATCTCTAGTTTCTGATTTATTATACTTCTAGATAAATAGAAAACTTTGCTATTGGGAAATTCAGTCATTGCAATGCTTTGGAAAGATTCTAAATTTGTCATTAGAGGACTTTGCTTTGAATCCTAGTTGTGTCTCTTACTACTTCGTAACTCAGGAGGATTCACATTTTTAGAATTGTTTCCTCATATATTAAATTAAAGATTTGAAAATATAACCTCTAAGATTCCTTTCAACTATAAATGTATGATCTTTTGTCCAAGATTTTACTAATCATCCTTTATTCTAAATATGCCTCCTCCTGAAATTGGATAATTTCTGTTGATAGTATCTCCAATGTTTCTAGGACAGTGGGGAAGAAACTACAAAGTGGTCTCTTACACTTCCTGGTTCTTTATGCTTTTATCCAGGAAGTCACCAGGTCCTCTAATAAAATTGTAATATAGAGTCCAAAACATAGGAATTTGACAGGAAGTAAAAGGAATTAGGTTCAAATAAAAACAATGTTAGCTAAGTTAGTTAAGTTTCAGAGATTTCCCTCTATTTCTTAGGATGCCTTAGTTTTTTCATCTGTAAAATAAAAGGATTGGACTTAAGAATTTCTTATTACTACCAGAGGAAAAATTCTCTGATCATATAAAATTATTGCTTAGAACTATTTCTTATATCTACCTTTTACCTTGTCACAATCTCCTAACTGTCCACAACCTCTACTCTCTGCTTACTTTTGCAAAGTACCTTCACCCAATACAATGTGATCATGCCACTGACAAGTTCCTAAACATATTGTGACTCCATAATCTCTATAACATCATTTTCATTGTCTATTGAAAGGTTTTTAAAGCTCTTAAATTGCCCTTCCCTATCAGTCTAATCCTAACTCCAATTCAAATTCTCTCTCTCACTCTCTGTCTCTGTCTCTCTGTCTCTGTCTCTGTATCTCTCTGTCTCTGTCTCTTTGTCTCTTTCTGTCTCTCTCTGTCTCTCTGTCTCTGTCTCTGTCTCTGTCTCTCTCTGTCTCTCTGTCTCTCTGTCTCTCTCTCTCTCTCTCTCTCTCTCTCTCTCTCTCTCTCTCTCAGACACAGACACATCCTCCATACATTTAAAGCTCATTTAATGTCTATATGCTTTTCCCAAATGAAAGGAATCCCTCTCCTACTCTTTTTTAAAACTTATTTATTTATTTATGAATTTTACTTTTCTCCCCCAATCTCACTTCTGTCCCCTCTTTTTAGTCTTTACATTATTTCCATTTCCATGCAATACAGTGATCTATGTTGAATGTGTTGAGAGAGAAATCAAATCCTTAAAGAAAAAAAATATTAGAGATAGCAAAATTACATAATAAGATAACAGTTTTTTTTTTAAATTAAAGGTAATAGTCCTTGGTCTTCATTCAATCCTTTCTCTCGATACAGTTGGTATTCTCCATCACAGATACCCTAAAATTGTCCCTGATTGTTGCTCTGATGGAATGAACAAGTCCATTAAGACTGATCATCAACCCTATGTTGCTATTTTGATGTACAATATTTTTCTGGTTCTGTTCATCTCTCTCAGCATCACTTAGGCTTCTCTGAATTCCCATCCCTTCTGTTTTCTAATATAAAAATAGTGTTCCATAATGAACATATACCACAATTTGTTCAGCCATTTCCAATTGATGCACATTCACTCAATTTCCTGTTCTTCTTTTTTAGGTTTTTTTGCTTGGCAAATGGGGTTAAGTGGCTTGCCCAAGGCCACACAGCTAGGTAATTATTAAGTGTCTGAGGCTGGATTTGAACTCAGGTACTCCTGATTCCAGGGTCTATGCTCTATCCACTGCACCACCTAGCCACCCCCTCAATTTCCAGTTCTTTGTCACCACAAAAAGAGCTGCCATGAATATTCTTGTACAAGTGATATTTTTATCCTTTTTCATGATCGCATCAGAGTATAGACTCAGTGCCTCTCCTACTCTTAATGAAACACAGCCCATCTTTTACAGCCCAACTCAGAGTTTATCTATTCTATTCTAATATTTCTCCAGTTACAATTCTTTTAGTTGAACTTTTTTCTTATAATTAAAGCACTTCAAAGTTTATTACTGTTCTAACTCATTTTGTTTTATTTGAATTCCTTATACACTACACTCCAAATTTCATTCCCCAAACATTCAAACTAGAAGATTACTCCATGAAGACAAAAAATTTTGCCTTATACTTTATTCTAATTCTGCTACATTATCTAGTAGAACATTAGGTAAATTAATAAATTATTGGTCAGTTGCCCACTTACCATTTTACCTAAATTGCCTAAAACAATGCTTTTCTTCATCCAGAAATAGTCAATACTATTTCAACTGAAAGGAATAATTGAAGTCAAAATTTTAAGCCTCTTCATTTCATAAAAGATAAAAGTGATATGAGAGAAAAAAGATGATTCATCTCAGGTCACATGAAAAATGGCAGTCAGGGTCAATTGAACCTAATGCCAAAATTCAGCACATTTTGTCACAGCTTCATAAGGTTATATGGTTAGCAAGTGTCAAAAGTCAGATTCTGAGTCCCAGTCTTCTGATTTTAGGTTTAATTTTCTCTACCCAGCACCATTTGCCACTTTTATTGGAACTATTTGTTATAAACTGGAAATGGGAACAAATACAATGGCCTTACTATTCTTCTATTATAAAAGGGCATTTCCTTAGACACAGAAGTGACAAATTTTATGGATATAAAAACAGACACAACTAGTAGAGTAGTAACATAGTAACATAATTATTTTTTACAAAATATTTTACATGTTTCTTTTGAATAAGATCTTCCAGTAAACTGTTCAGGATTGTTTACAGGAAAAGTTTTCAAATGCAAAAAAAAAAAAAAAAAATACAATATGTATCACCTTTCAAAAGACAAGCACTAAAGGAGCCAATACTGGAATATTGCCTTCTCAAGTTTACATTCTAATATTTTATGGTGATTGTGATCTATAGAGGCAGTAAATATTTCATTCACTAAACAAATATCTACCTTCCTTTAATAATTTCCCTACACACACACACACACACACACACACACACATATATATTAGGGAGCAATGGCAAGAGGAAAGAAATAGGAGATTCTCTTTATTTCCCAGAAAGTTATCACATCTATCACTTGCATTTCTTGTTGTCAGAACCAGTTATGAAATGATTCATATCGTCTATCTAAATCTGAATAAGAAAGAATAATATCTGAAATAGAAGTTTTGAGCACTTTTAACGAAAAGCAAAACCCTTTTACCCCTCTCATAATATTGAGATCTTGATATAAAATTCTATACACCTGTTATGAAAACTTCTAAACCATAGTGTGCATGATTTACTTTGAGGAAAGTATCAATTAATACACTTTAAAATATTAAAAAGAGTGAAAATAATGAATTCTTTCTTGCATCAATATGATGTAAAAAAAACAGAAGATAGTCTAAAAGAAATATGGGAAAAGGAATGGAGTCAGGTTGGTCCCAAAGTGAGAGAAAACAAATGGACGGTAAATATGCAACAAATATCCCCAATTTATGTCAAGAGAACTAGAGGAAGGCTCCCAAATAATGGGCAGACCCCCAATAGAAAACTTGCAGGAAGAAATGGATAGGAGTTGGACATATAGGATGAGAAGGTGTGAACAGATGTAACTGCCATCACTAAAAGGATTATTTATATATCAGTTCTATTGCCTTCTTCCCCCTATTCCTCTAATTTGGGAAGGGAATTTTCTCTTCTTGTGAAACTTCTTTTTAAAATAATTAAATAAGAGCCTTCTGTGTTACTGTTGAAGATTCCAGAAAGGAGATTTGACTAATGAGGAAAATCCTTTGGTAGATAGAATAGGTAAAAATCTTAATAATATACTTTAATAGGTGATATAAAATTAACTACAAATTGGCTCCTGTACGGATGGCAGAATAAATGAATTAATTAATAGATGAATGAAAAAGTGGTTATCAAAACATATATTATATCCAAAGTACTGTGCTAAAATACTGTGATTACAAATAAAAAAAAAAAGCTTATCTATCCATTCTAAGGGAGTTCACATTCTGATGAAGTAAGCAACACAATCGAAGATGTCATTTAAGGCAGAAGGAAAAACACTGTGGTAACTTAAGCTACAGTGACAAAGCAACTGGTAAAGCAGTTTCTTTAATTTAGTTTCTATTGATCTGTTAATATATATTTATGATGCTGTGTCATTTGATATTTCCAAGGACTTTTTTGGTGAGACCTCATTTTCTGGGTCTTATTAAATGTAATTTTCTAGGAGATGGGAGCTAAAATACCTGCAGCGGTAGTTGCCAGGCCATACCTTCCCAAGAGTCATTTCCTGGGATGATGGTTGCTGAAGCTAAATTAAAAGAAGGAATAGTTGTCCATTTCTCACTGCCCTTATCTGTCAATTGTTCTGTGACTGCAATTGATGGTATTGAGAAAGATAAGTTCTTTCTCCTCAGCATCACTGCTCTCAATGATAGCTATGAGTAGATCAGAAGCAGATCTTGTGGTCTGGTGGCAGGGGAGGGAAATTGCTATATTTGAGAGTCTTGAACTCAGAGTACTGAGTTGTCCTATTTAGAATATGAGGACAAGTGAAGATAATAGATTGACTTTACTGAAGACCATTCTCTCTCTCCCTCAGGATGTATCAATGGAATATTTTAATTGAGGAAATGTGTTTTAGGCAAAAGGAATAGAACACTGAGGTCAAGATTTCAAAGAGTTAAAAAGCATACTATTAGTCCAAGAAAGGCAAAAATGGTAGCTTTGATATCAATGGCAAGATAGGGAGTGATTCTTTGAAGAAAACACAAAAAAGTGTTACACAGAAAGGATTGGTATAGATGGTTTATAATCTGCCTTGTTGAAAATTTCCACCAAGTTAGTTAGTTCATAGAAGCATGAGTATTTCTCAATTTTCCACACTTGTCAATATATATTGGACTACATCACCTCTGACATAGATCATTCTAAGAGCCTTTCACCTGGTCTGTCTTAGGTCTCCCCTCAATTCAATTCATCGATCACTTTATCCTCATGGCTCAAATGAAGGAACAACCAATAACAAAGAACAGGGCTGACAAGTATTTTTTACGAGATATAATATGAAAGTATAGCAAATGTAAATTTTATCAGACTAAATTTAAGAAAGCATGAATAAAATAAGTCCTAGTAGACTAAAGATTGTTCCATTCACACCATTCTGTCATTGACTGGATCACAGTACTACTACTACTACTACTACTATGAGATGACAGTACACAAACACACACACACACACATACATACATACATACATACAACATGAAGAACCTCTTAGTTTATAAATTTAGAAATAGATTATTTCTCCCAGTTTTATAGAGGCCCATCTACAAATGTGGCAGGCAGGGGCTGCTTCCCTGTTCATGCCAGCATTATGTAGGCTTCTTTCTTCTTTATTAGTTTCCCTCCCCATGTGAAAAGGAAACAAACAAATAAACAAATCAAACCTCTGCCCCACACTGTCCCAGAACTGATCTCATGTTAGTTCCCAAACCTTAATTACTAGAAATCAAAAAAAGGTCTTGATCAAACAATCTCTTTCTAGGGGTTTCTACATTAGGAACTGAGATGGTGTTCAAAATGTATTTTTTAAACTTTAAAGCATTATATAAATGCTAGATGTTAGATCAATCTGATAAATAAGCTAGAAAAAGCATTTTATACTTCAAGTTTTTTTTTCCAAAATGAATTAGAAGCAGTATATCATAGTCAATAGTTTGCTAATATTTAAATAAGAAGGACTTGAGTTAACATTTTTTCCTGTGACATACACTACCTATGTAACAATGAAGAAATTATTTAACCTCTCATTCAAACTTAACAGCTCCATAGGACTATAACATACAGTCATTGTAGATACTCATCAGTGGAAACAGTTTTCACAAGAAACTCTGTCAATGAAACCAAATTGAAAGACCTTACAAACTTCCTTTAAAATAAAAAGCAAATAATTATTTAGTATAACAAGTGACACAAAAAATTTCTCTAAAAGAAATATGGATTATCCTTTTATGTTTTCTAACTCCTAAAATATGATATTAGATTGTTTTCTGTCTTTTGTTAACTATTCTGTGATATATGTGCTTCTTTCCTTGATGGCTATTTTAATATATCCCGCTATATTGGTTTTTTTTTCCCCCATTGTACTTTTCCTCTATGGTGAACAATATAAGTTAAGCAGCTGTCAAAACAATTGACTTGTATGCAACATGAATTGCATTTATTTTTTTATGGTGCTTCCAGAGGTTATTGCTTTTGTTCGGCTACTTACTTAATGTGCAAATTAACATGACTTCATTTGGTATTTTCTTGACAAAGATATTAGAGTGGCCTGACATTTCGTACTCAATTCATTTTACAAATGAAAAAAACAGAGTCACACACAACTAGTGTTTGAGGCCAGATTTGAAGTCATGAAGATGAGTCTTTCAGACTTCATGTATGTCACCTCGTCTGCCCCCAGAGACTATATCTCCCAAGAAAAGAGTAAAACCTCTGATTGCTTATCTTGTCAAAGTAGTTGACAGTAGATTGTATGATAACTGCATTTTATTAAAGGGAAAAATAATAATCTAAACATCATCCTGAAAATAGTGATGTTTTTGTTTCCTTGCTTGATTCCAATAAATTGCTGGTGGCATATCCCAAGGACAGAAGAAAAATTTTCCCAACATCCCAGTTCTTTCTAAGTTCTTTGACATGGCTACCTTTGTAACTAACTGCATCCAGAGAATAGATAGATAAGTAATTTGATTCCATTATCTTTATATGTTTGAATAACAGAATATATTCCACAGTTCCTATACAATAGAAGTATGTAACTCAATGTCAGACACCAATAAAAAATGAATTTATGACCTTCTACACCACATCTTACCCAGGAGTGTATATTACTGTCTATTTTTAACACAATGTTTGATCATCATAATATGGGAATGGGAGAATGAGTTCTTTGGAAACACTGACCAGAAATATCTAATTTTACTTCTTAAGCAAGCTTCATTCCACTAAGCTGGCCTTTTATGCTCTAGTTTTCATGTACAAGCAAAAATTGGATTTTGGTTCCCAGAAGTGATCTTAAAAATGTTTCAAAGAATTTTATAAATTGAAAACAGTTTTGCATTCAGTTTACATTTTGATCCACTTCTTTAATTGTCTAAGAAAAATGAAGGATTTGTGTTTGTTTTAATTCCTATGAGTAACAGTTCAAAAACGAACATTGATAGCAGTTACTTTACAATTTCTTACTTTCTGAGAGAAATTGACCAGGAGAACATTCATAACAAACCAATAATTCACTTCTGTAATTCTGAAATTATTCATTTGCCTCTTCAAAGTGAGATATTAAGCAAGTAGGATTATTTTTTCTACATTACCAAAATGAATAAATTTTTCACTTTTTATAAGAAGTACTTCAATGAACATTAGAAAGTACATTAAATCAGTTGAGTATATATGTTGAAGTTCTTTACACCTTTACCTCTCTACCCATCCTTTGTTATAAATTTTTTGAATGATCACTTGTCTTTTCCTTGTGGGAGTCATTACTTTGTAATAGAAAGATATTTGGGTTGAAAGAAAATTACTAATTTTATTACTTGTTTTTCTACTTACTAGTTATAAGATCTCTGGGGTCACATTTTTCTTATATGCAAAATAAAAGGATTGTACCAGATCATCTCTAATAAAACATTTTATTTCCAAAGCTATCATATTGCTATAACTGGCACATATTTTTACAGTTATATTTTGGTTAATAAACCTCAAAAGAAAGCAGAGAATACTTTGGAGATCTTCTCACTCAATATAATTCATCGAAAATTTACTAAATCCCTACTATGTTTTAAAGTAGTATGCTAAACAATGTGGAGTTTCCTCAAGGAATTTGCTTTTTACTATATAGTTACATTCTATTTATCACCATCATTGCTGAGGCATCTTTTCTTTTTTTTTCTTTTTTTTTTTTGCAAGGGAAATGGGGTTAAGTGGCTTGCCCAAGGGCACACAGCTAGGGAATTATTAATTGTCTGAGGCTGGATTTGAACTCAGTTACTCCTGACTCCAGGGCCAGTGCTCTATCTACTGTGCTGCCCTGAGGCATCCTTTTCTTACTTGTGAGGTTTCTAGAAATGAATTGAAAATGTCTCACAGGTCTGTGTTCCATCAAAGCAAAAGTTCATGGATACCCTCTGTATTCAGTATATATAATCAAATAAATCTAAATAAATGCATAGATAGATTTATCAATCAATCACAGATAGATTTCAGAGTTTCTAAATCTTTCAAAGTTGTCTTTATAATTATTTATACACATGCCGCTAATTCATTAATTAATTTCAAACTATGAAGTTTATTAAGCAATTCCCCAGCTGATGGTTATCTGTTTGGTTTCAATTATTCAGGCTTATTTTATACCCTTAAATTTTGGTAATTACTATTTTAGTTGACTCTTTTTAATAGTTTTATTAATATGCTTTGTCAATTATAAATGTTACAGATTGTTTCTACTACATGGGAGGTCTCTGGCAACAAAGTAACTTCTCTATTAAAAAGAAAACAAAAAAAATCATTTTTATTACTTCAACAAGTTGATTCATTGGAGGAAAAAAGAAAAGAAAATAGGACCCATCCCCACCCAAAAGTGAATGTATTTGTGCATATAAATGCATGTATACACATATATGCATGCACATATACATCTATGTATATGTAAATGTTGACTTTTTAGATTACAGTACTTACCATATCTTTAAAAATATTAATTTTATTTTATGATAAATTAATGATTGTTATTCTTTTATTAATCTATTTCTCTTGTCAGCACAATAAGTAGCACTTCTAGTAGTATTTGAAATAGTATTGGTGATAATGGACATAATTTCTTTCCTTTAATTTTATTGAAAGACCTCTAAATGTCCTCCATTAAAGGTAATATGGATATGTTTTAGATGGACACTGCTTATATAAAAGAAATCGATATTTATGTCTATGCTTTCTAATGCTTTTTAATAAAAATGCTGTTGTAGTTTATCAAAAGTGTTTAATGCATAAATTTATGTAATCTCACAATTTGGAAGTTTTGTTATTAATGTGGCCCATTATGTTTACAACTTAACTAATATTGAAACAGCTATACATTTAAGTCAAATCCAGTCTTGTCACAGTGAGTGAGTTAAGTATTTTTGTAATTACCTTGCTATCATTTTATTCAAAAATTGCATAATTTTCATTAAGTTTATTGCCCTATAGAGTTCTTTCTCTGTTTTAATTCTCCTTGATTTAGCTTTTAAGACACATTTGATTGAAGAAATTAGGCAAAATAACTCCTTTTTTTCTGCTTTTTTTAAAAAACAGTATATATGGTTCTTTCACTCCTACATCATCTCTTCATGGGTTGCATTCACACTTCTGGAAAGGACCAGTAACAATAGTAAGCTCTGCAGGACCACAGCAGCTTCTACATGTAGCTGAAGCTCACCTGGGACAACATGAAGCAGCAGATCTACAAGCTGCCAAAGAAAGTCCTGTTGCCCTCCCAGATCAGTGTAATCCTGAAGGATTATCATGGCATGGCACATGTATGATTTGCAAATGGCTACAAAATTGTGAGAATTCTAAAGTCTAAAGGGCTTGCCCCTGTTCTTCCTGCAAATCTTGAACACCTGATCAAGAAAGCTGTCACTAGTCAAAAGCATCTGGAGAGAATCAGAAAGGATAAGGATATGAAATTCTGTCTGATTCTTAATGAGGGCAAAATTTACAAGTTGGTTAGGTACCACAAAACCAAGAGTGTGCTCCTACCCAGTTGGAAATATGAGTCATTCACAGCCTCTGCTCTGGTTGCATAAATTTTTGGTTTATATAGTAAAATAATAAAATCACAATTAACTGGAAAAAAAAGAGTTTATGTAGCATTTGAAATGCTTTTTTCTGTTTGATAAAATTTACCTGTAATTTTATATGTTACTGGGTTTTTTTGACTTTGACAATTTACAAATCTCATTTAATACATTTTTCAAAGATTGGTTGTCCTCCATTTACAGTTCTTGCAAGGTTTTATATAATTTTACATAGATCATTAATTTTATTGGCATAGAATTGAATAAAATATTTCCTATTTTTTTACAAATTTTTATTGAATTTAATTCACTTTTTTATTTTAGCTACTGCAAAATTATTTTGAATTATTCATTAGCAAATTATTTATCTACTTTATTAAATTTTAAACTGTTTCTAATAGTATTTATTATTGTTTGGCTTCTGATTTTTATCAATTTGATTTTCAGTATTTATAATTTGATCTTTTATTAGACATGGATTAATTTGGTGGTTTTCTTGTTTTATTTTTTTAGTGGCATGTCCAAATCATCGATATGTTTCCCCCTCCAACTTTTGCTGATGAAAAGTATTTAGAGATATAATTTTGGACTAAATATTTTTGACTAAATCCAAAATATTTTCCAAATTTTCATATTGTTGCCACTAACTTTAATGAAATTTTGTATTTATTCTGTGATTTTTTTTCTTGTTCCACCCATTCTTTAGGAGTAAGTCATTTAATCCAAACTTAGTTTTTAAACTTGTTTTAATGGGAGAAATCATCTTACATGAATGGAGTAATTAAGAAATGGCTGAAATGCAAACTTTAAAACTCATTCTTTTCTGAACTAGTTCAAGATGGAACATTTTCAATCATACATTCTTGGATACATAAATTCATTTCACCAAATCAGGAAGGATAAGGGAATAAACAATAAAATTTGGAGAGGGAGACCTTAAATTATCTATGTCAGATTTAGACAAATCTAGCCATAAAGTAATGTGAATTAATAGAATTTTAGAAAAAATGAGATTTGATAGATCTCTGGAAATATTAATGGGAATTGAAAACAACATACCGATTTCTTGGTTGTTTGTAGACTGCAAGAATTGATATTAGGATATAAAAATGTAACAAATTAAAAAAACACATTTTTCTAAGTACAATGGACTAAAATTTACATTCAGTAAAAAAGGACATTTTGAACAGACTAAAATTATTTGACTACTAAATATTCTAGTGTTAAAGAATAATTCAAAGAATAAATCATAGAAACTTATAATAATACCATTAAATGAATGAAAATGATTAGATAATGTTTCAAAATTTGTGAGTGGCAGTAAAGGAATGTTAAAAGGAAAATTCATATGTCTGATTGATTGCATCAGTAAAAAAGAGTATAGCTTGTCAAAAAATTGGTCATATTGCTTTAAAAATTGGGGGAAAAACCCTCAATTAAATACCAAAATATAAATTCTGAAAATCAAAGGATATATTAATATAATTAAATTTTTTAAAAAGTAGAAAATAGGACTTCTGGTCAAGATCTTCTGGTCATCCCTCATATATGATATGCAAAAAACCTCTTAACCGAAATTCAATCAACAGAAAAAAAATCTAGGAGAACATCTACCTCACAGTTTGTCTCTGGTGATTGTGGGTAAGCCAGGGGCAGAGAGCAGAGAGCAATCTGGGACAGGAAGAGACTGGGACTAACCTAAGATCAGTCACAGAGACTGTGACTATTGGAGCCACAGTTTAAGGACCAACCAAGTCACAGAAGCTTTGGTTGTGGGAGCAGTGGTCTGGGGGCACTCCAGAGGGGTTGGAGGGCCAGCACAGAGAGTTGCAGATTGTGGCAGGACATTGATGGGCTCAGCTCCACTGGTCTGGAGATTGATCTGTGGGCTCCATACATTCATTTCAGACAGTGCACTGAACAGAACAAGCACAGTAACAGCCCCTACCTCCCACCTCCAGGTTCAGGCTTGGGCAGCAGAACTACCTCAACTGAATAGGGAGATTAACATTCTGGCCCCAGGGCCAAATCCACATTGTTCAAAAATAAAAGTATCTAGCAGCAACACCCACCCCTTCCAGGACAAGGGAAAGGGCCTCAAATCAAGATCACAAAAACTCCAGGGAAAGCAACCAGCACCCCCTACTGGCCAGCCACCTTGAAATTACAAAAGCAAGTGAACAAAGCCACTAAGGATTTCAACACCAAACATCTGAGAAACAGCTCTTCAATCAACACAAGTTCTTGATAAAACAAAGAAAGGCCAGCGGAAAATGGGGTCCGTAGCAAACTACCTGGAAGGTAAAAACCCTAACTCAGAGAGATCTAGAATTCTCTGAGGAGACTATGGTTTGGTCACCAGCCTAGAAAGACTTCCTTGAAGAAATCATAAAAGAGTTTAAAAATCAATTGGAAAATTTGGGAAAAGAGACACAAGAGAAAATTAACACCTTGCAACAAGAAAACAAATCCTTGGAAAATACAATTGGAAAATGCAAAAATAAATTAATTCTCTCAAAACCTCAATTGGACAGATGGAAAAACCTTCAAAAAATAGAATTGGCCAATTGGAAATGGAGTTGTGAAAGGTAAATGAAGAACATTCTTCTCTAAAAAAACCAATGGGGTCTTTGGAAACAAATGACTTCATGAGTCAACAGGAATCTGTTTAACAAAACCAAAAAATAAAAAAAATACAAGAAAATACACCTTATCAGCAAAACCACTGACCTCAAGTATAGATCTAGAAGAGACAACTTAAGAATCACTGGGTTCCATGAAAATATTGAAGAGAAAAAAATGCCTGGATTTAGTATTTCAGGATTTAGCATTGGAAAATAGCCCCGACATCATGGAACCAGAGGGCAAAATAGTTATTGAAAGAATGCATTGATTCCCTCTAGAAAGGGATCCCAAAACGAAAACACCAAGGAATATTGCGGCCAAATTCCAGAATTATCAAAATGAAAGAGAAAATCCTGGAAGCAGTCAGAAATAAAAATTAGATACCAAGGAGCCACAGTAAAGATTACACAGGACCTGGTTGAATCAAAAATAGGTGATCAAAGGACCTGGAATGTAATATTCAGAAGAGCAAGAGAATTTGGAATGCATCTAAGAATTCACTGTCTGGCAAATCTGAACCTTCTCTTCCAGTGGAAAAATTGAACATTTAAGGAAATAGGAGACTTCCAACTATTCCTGATGAAGAAACCAGAGCTAAATAGAAAATTTGGACTTCAAATAGGAGACTCAAGAGACACATGAAAAGAAAAAAAGGGAAATAAAGAAAAAAACAACTGCTATCCAATAAGATGAAAGTAGCTATATCTCTACCTAGGAGAAAGACTCTCATAACTCTCAAGGATTGTAACTCCATTAAAGAGTATACATAGCCAGAAAGAATGGACTTAACTTGACTTAACTGTTTCTCTGATAAAATGATATAAAAACAATATCTCCTTAAAAAGGGGACAGTTAAGAGATGGGAGGATGGAGGAAAGAAAATGGGATAAATCACATTACACAAGGAGGTACAAAGGACCTATTGCAACAGAAGTGAAGAATGGAGGAGGTGAGAACTGCTTGAATCTTACTCTCATCAGGTGGTGACATTCAGAAAAAAAAATACTGGGGAATATGAATAAAGTGAAAAAACGGGGGAATACAAGCAGATGGGAGATAACATGGAAGACAATAAAGAGTTAGTATTTATAATTTTGAATGTGAATGGGATAAACTCTCCCATCAACATAAGCAGACTAGATTAGCAGACCAGATTAAAAACCAGAATCCTTAAGAAACTCAATGAAGCTGAAAGATACATTATCAAGTAAAGGTAAAAGGTTGGATCAAATATATTTTACTTCAGCTGAAGTGAAAAAGGCAGGGGGAGCAATCATTATCTCAGACAATGTAGCTGCAAAAATAGATTTCAGTGAAAGAGATAAGGAAGGAAACTATATCCTCCTAAAAGGCATTGTCATAGGCAATGAAGCAATTTCAATACTAAATATGCACCAAGTGGCATAGCATCCCACTTCTTAGTGGAGAATCTGAATGAGTTACAGGAAGACATGGACAGGAAAACTCTGCTGGTGGGAGACCTCAATCTCCCACTCTCAGAATTAAATAAATCTAACCATAAAATAAACAAGAAGGAACTTAAAGAGGTAAATAGATTGTTGGAAAACCTAGACATGATATACCCTTGAGGAAACTGAAAGGGGATAGAAAGGAATCTAAATATTTTTGGCAGTACATGGTACTTACACAAAAATTCAACAAGTATTAGGGCATAAAAATCTAATAATCAAATGCAGAAAGGTAGAAACAGTGAATACATTCATCTAAGAATATAATACAATAAAAATCACATGCAATTATAGTCCAGGGAGAGATAGACTTAAAACTAATTGGAAACTAAATAACCATAATCAAAAGAATTAATGGATCAAGCAATAAATCATAGAAATGATTAATGATTTCAACCTAGATGATGATGACGATGATGATGATGATGAAACAACATACCAAAACTTATGGGATACAACCAAGGCAGTTGACATAGGATATAAGATATCTTTAAATTCTGATATGTTTACATTAGAGAAAGATGAAACCAGTGATCTAAACATACAACTAAAAAATTTGGAGAAAGAACAAATTAAAAACCTCCAATTAAATAAAAAATTAGAAATTTTAAAAATTAAAGGATAAATTAATAAATTCAAAAGCAAGAATACTATTGAATTAATAAATAAAACCAAGAGCTAGTTTTATGAAAAAATCCGATAAAATGGATAGACCCTTGGTCAATTTGATTTAAAAAAAGAAGGAAGAAAACCAAATTGGTAGTATCACAAATGAAAAAGTTTAACTCACCAAAAATGAGAAAGAAATTAAAGGAATAATTCAGAATTATTTTGCCCAACTCTATGCCAAAAAATTTGACAAGCTAAATGAAATGGATGAATATTTACAAAAACATAAACTGCCTAGATTAAATGAAGAGTAAATTAAAAATCTAAATAACCCCATCTCAGAAAAAAGAAATTCAACAGGTCATTATTCAACTCACTAATAAAAATTGTCCAGGGCCTGGTGGATTCACAGGTGAATTGTATCAAATAGTTAAGGAACAATTGGTTCCAATTTTATATAAAATCTTTGGAAACATAGGTGAAGATGGAATTCTGTCTAACTCTTTCTGACACCAATATAGTGCTGATACCTAAACCAAAAAGAGTTAAAACAGAGAAAGAAAGTTAGAGACCTATCTCCCTGATGAATATAGATGCAAAAATCTTAAATAAAATCTTAGCAAAATGATTACAAGTTATCACTAAGGATAATGTATTATGATCAAGTAGGATTTATCCCAGGAATGCAGGATTGATTCAATATTGGTTAAATGTTAGAATAATTAATTATATCAATAACAAACCTATCAGAAATCATATGAGTATATCAATAGGTGAAGAAAAAGCTTTTAAGAAAACAAAGCAACCATTCCTACTAAAAACACTAGAGAGTGTAGGAATAAATGGAATAAATGGATTGTTCCTTAATGGATTGTTCAGATAAATACTTATCTGAAACCATCAGCAAGCATTATATGCAACAGGGATAGGCCAGAGAATTCTCAATAAGATCAGGGGTGAAACAAGAATGCCCATTATCAGCACTACTATTCAATATTGAATTAGATATGTGAGCTTCAGAAATAAGTGAAGAAAAGGAAATTGAAGGAAATAGAATTGGGAAGGAATAGACAAAACTTTCCCTCTTTTGCAGATGACATGATTGTATACCTACAGAATCCAAAAAAATCACCTAAAATTACTAGAAATAATTACCAACTTTAACAAAGTCTCAAGATACAAAATAAACCCTCATAAATCCTCAACATTTCCATATATTACTAGCAAGATACAGCAGAAAGAATTAGAAAGAGAAATCCTATTCAAAGTAGCTTCAGACAATATAAAATACCTGGGAGTCTACCTGCCAAGGTAGACTCAAAAGCTTTTGGAAAATAATTACAAAACACTTCTTACACAAATAAAATCAGTTTTAAATAACTGGGTAAACTTCAACCGCTCAGGGATAGTTTGAGCTAATATAATAAAAATGACAAAACTAAACTACTTGTTTAGTGGCCTACCAATCAAAATTCCAAAAAATTACTTTAATGAGTTAGAGAAAATTTGTAAGTAAATTTATATGGAGAAATAAAAAAATCAAGAATTTCCAGGAATTCAATGAAAAAAAGTGCAAAAGGTTGTGTAGCCTTACCAGTTCTGAAATTATATTATAAAGCATCACTCATCAATACTGTCTGCTATTGGCTAAGAAATATAGTCTTGGATCAGTGGAATAGACTAGGTACAATAGCAGGAAATGATTATAGTAAAGTGCTGTTTGATAAACCCAAAGAGTCCAGCTATTAGGATAAAAACTCTTTTTTCAATAAAAATAAAAAAATAAAATTGGAAGTTAGTATGGAAGAAACTTGGATTAGACCAACACCTCACACCCTATACCAAGATAAGATCAAAATGGATACAGGATTTGGACACAAAAAATGTTATAAGTAAACTAGAAGATTAAAGACTAGTATACTTGTGAAAGGGAAGCAGTTTATGAGCAAGGAAGAGATGGAGAAGATCACTAAAATCAAACTAGATATTTTTGATTGCATTAAATTAAAAAGGTTTCACACTGACAAAACCACTGTAACTAATATCAAAAGAGATGGAGAAAAATTGGGTGACAATTTTTACAACCAGTATTGTTGACAAAGGACTCATTTCTAAAATGCACAGAGAGGTGAGTCAAATTTTCAAAAAAACCCAAGCCATTTCCCAACTGAAAAATAATCAAAGAATACACAAAGGCAATTTAGAGATGAGAAAATCAAAGCAATCCATAGTCATATGAAAAACTGCTCTAAATCACTACTTATTAGAAAAATACAAATTACAGCATCTCTGAGGTACCACCTCACACTTCTCAGACTGGCCAATACAACCAGAAAGGACAATGATCAATGTTGGAAGGGATGTGGGAAATCTGGGGCACTAATACATTGTTTGTGGAACTGTGGACTCATTCAACATTTCTGGAGACAAATTTGGAATTATACTCAAAGGCCAATAACAATATATATAACCTTTGATCTAGTAATACCACTACTCTGTCTATACCCTGAAGAGATCATGGGAAAGGGTGAAAACATTATCAATACAAAAATATTCATAGCAGCTCTGTTTATGGTGGCAAGTGGCTGAACAAATTGTAGTATATGAACATTGTGGTACACTTTTTTCCTATTAGAAACTAAGAAGGAATTCAGAAAAGCCAGAAAGGATTTGCATGAACTGATGCTGAGTGAGATGAGCAGAATCAGAACATTGTACACCATAACAGCCACATGGTGCTGATGATCAATCTTAATAGACTTGTTCATCCCATCAGCGCAACAATTAAGGACAATTTTGGGGTATCTGTGATGTAGAAAATTACCTGTAACCAGAGAAATAATCGTGAAGTTTGAACAAAGATGAAAGACTATTATCTTTAATTTTTAAAAAGTTATGTTATTATGTAATTTTGCTATCTCTCAAATTTTATTTTTCCCCTTAAGGCTATGATTTCTCTCTTAGCACATTCAACTTAGATCAATGTATAGCATGGAACAATATAAAGAGTAACAGATGGCCTTCTGTCAGGGTTAGGGGTTTTTGGGAAGGAAGCATAATTAGGGGTAAAATTCAAAAATAAATAAAATTTAAAAAGTAAACAAGAAAAAGGAGAAAATAAAAGTAATTTAAATAATAACAATGAAGTAGATAAATATTCACTTGATTTTCAAAAAAGAAAGAAGAAAAAATTACAGTATCAAAATTAAAAATGACAAATTCATAATGAAGATGAAATAAAAATAATTAAGAATTGTTTAGCTCAATTAATGTCAGACATGTAATAATGAAATTGAAATGAATGAATATTTGTATATGTATGTAATTATGTACACATATATGTAAAAATCCCAGATTAACAGAACAAGAAACAGAAAAATAATGAAGACCTAAATTTACCAAGAAACATTAAAAAACAAAATGAATTATGTCAAACATTAAGAGAACAATTAATTCTAATAATACTAAATAATTTTCAGAATATGGCCTTAAGAGTTGTTATTCAACATTTCTTCTCTGACAGAAGTATCTTTATACTAAAACCAGGGAAAACAAAACAAAGAAAGAAAATTATAGCTCTATTCCACTAATGCGTTATGTTGCAAAAATTTAAACAAAATGCCATAAAGATTATATCAATGCATCACAAATATCATACACTAATAACAACCTGGATTTATACTAGGAATACATGCCTCATTTATATAAAGAGTACATATGGGAAAAATATAAACATCATGGACCGTATCAATAAGAACCACAAAAAAACAAAAACAATTATCTCAGCATTATTTTTAATTATTTTTTCAATTCAATTCAAAAATTATTTTTTCAATAAAATACATCTATTCTTATTTTTAAAAACCCAGTAGAATGAATGTAAATAAATGAACCTGTTCTTAAAATAATATCTAGGATCTTTCTAAAATCATAGGAAAGTTTTATCTCTAATAGCAAAAGACTAGAAAACTTTTCTCAATAAGATCAGGACTGAAATAAAGATAGTTTTATCATCCCTATTATTCAGTGTTGTAGTAGAAATGTTAGCTCTAACAATAAAACAAGAAAATATACTAAAAATGGCAATAAATAATCAAGGGACTAACCCTAAACATTGAGTAAAAAGAAACAGTCAAATTTTGTAGATGATATTTCATAATACTTTAAGACAACTGTTTACCATCCCTACTTGCAAAGATAATACTTATAAATCTTGAGAATTGTATTTGTATTAAAACAGTTGAAAAGAGTATACTTAGAGAGCATGGGTAAAAAAAAATTGGTTATGTGTTGACATTAAAAAAAAGTAGACATATAAAAACATTTTATAGAGAGAAGGGGAAAGAAGAAAAGTGTAGATCACATCATATGAAGAATCATATAAAATCCATTATAGCATAAGGAAAGAAGTGAGGGTATGAAAACTGATTGAATTTTACTCAAAACAAATTTGACTCAAAGAAGAAATAAAATATACTTCCAATTAAATTTAGAAATTTATCTTATGAAACAGAGAAATAGGAGAGGAAATGGGAAGGAAAGGAGAGGGAAGGACTGACAAAAGGGCAGATGGATGTACGAGGGGAAACGAGAAAAACAGGGAGACTGAGGAAAGGAAGGCCAGATTGAAAGAGGTGGATTTCAAAAGCAAAATACTGGTGAGGAGGAGAGAGTGAAATGAGAGCAAATAATATAACTGGGGAAAATTAGGATGCATGGAAATACAAGAGTTAGCAATCATAATTGTGACTGTGAATGGAATAAACTCCTATACAATGAAGGCAGAGATCAGAATGGAGTATAAAGTAAAAGTAAGAAAACTATTGAATTAGTAAATAAAACTGAGCTGATTTTATTGAAAAAAAAAACAGTAAAATAAATAAACTTTTACTGAATTTGATTTAAAAAAAGATAAAACAAACCAATGCCAAAAATGAAAATAGTGAATTCATCATCAATGAAGAGAAAATTAAAACAATAATTCAGAGTTTTTCCCAACTATTTCCAATAAATATGTTAATATAAGTAAAAGAATATTCACAAAAATACAAATTGCTGAGATTAGTATAAAAAATTTAAATAACCCTGTTTCACAAAAAGAAATTGAGCAAGCCATCAATGAATGTCCTATGAAAAATTTTCAAGGACCAGATAGATTTACTAGTGAATTCAACAGTTAATTCCAATCCTTTATATAGAAAAAACCCTATCAAAAATCCATTTATGATACAAATATGATGCTGATAACCTTAACCAGGAAGAGCCAAAACGAAGTAAGAAAATTATAGGTCAATTTCATTAATGAATACTGATGCAAAATTTGAATAAAATATTAGCAAAGAGTTTATAACAAGCCAGCATAATGCACTATGATCATGTGGAATTTAAAAACTGGAATGTGCGGGGCGGCTAGGTGGCGTAGTGGATAAAGCACGGGCCTTGGAGTCAGGAGTACCTGGGTTCAAATCCGGTCTCAGACACTTAATAATTACCTAGTTGTGTGGACTAGGGCAAGCCACTTAACCCCATTTGCCTTGCAAAAAAAAAAACCTAAAAAAAACTGGAATGTGTTTGTTACAAAAAAATCAAAAAACTATCCACTTGATCAACCATATCAATAATAAAACTATTAGAAATCTTGATTATCTCAATAGATGATAAAAATGTTTTTGACAAAATACAGCATCTATTCCTATTAAAAATATTAGAAGGCAAAGGAATTAATGGATTTTTCCCTTAAATGATAAATAGTATATATCTAAAACCATTAGCAAGCATTATATGCAATTGGTAAAGCTAGAATCCTTCCTTATAAAAACAGGGATGAAACAAGGATGACCATTATGACCACTATTATTCAATATTGTACTGGAAATGTTAGCTTCAGCAATAACAGATGAAAAAGAAATTGAAGGAATTAGAATAGGTAGTGAGGAAATAATACCCTCATTCTTTGCAGATCATATGATTGGAAACTTAGAGAATACAAGAGAATCCATCTAAAAACTTCTTGAAATAATCAACAACTTTAGCAAATTACAGGATATAAAATAAAGTCACATTAAATCATCAGCAATTCTTTACATTACCAAATATGTCCAACAGCAATAGATAGAGAGAGAAATTCCACTTAAAGCAATTGTAGACAACAAAATATTTGGGAGTCTATTTGACAAGACAAATTCAGGTACTATATAAATATAATTGCAAAGCGCACTTCCACACAAAGTCAGATCTAAATAACTGGAAAATTATCAGCTGTCTATGAGTAGGCAAAGCAATATGATATAAATGACAATTTTATCTAAACCAATCCACTTAACTAGTGTAATACCAAACTATCCAAAAATTATATAATAGAGCTAGAAAAAAGACAATAAAAACTTTAGCTGGAAGAAGCAAAGATAAATAATATCAAGGGAGTTAATGAAAAAACTACAAAGGAAAGTAAAACCAAATCAAAATCTACTTGTTGATAAACCCAAAAACTCAAGCTTCTGTCATAAGAACTCACTATTTGACAATGATTGCTGGTAAAACTGGAAAAATAATATGGTACAAATTTGCTAGGTATAGACCAACATCTCACACACTATACAAGGATAAGGTCAAAATAAGTATATGTTGCATACATAAAGGATGATTCCATAAACCTTTTAGAAAAGCAAGAAACCTATGGAGAGGAGAATTTATGACCAAAGAAAAGATATTTATTATGAAATATAAAATGAATAATTTTGGTTACATTAAGTTGAAAAAGTTTTGCATAAGCAAAAACCTGAATAAACACTGCCTCAATCAAAAGGAAAGGAGAAAGCTTGGAAACAATTTTTATAGCTAGTGTTTCTGATAAAGGTCTCATTTCTAAAATATACAGAGAATTGAGTCAAATTTATAACAATACAACTCATTCCCCAATGGATAAACAGATCAAAGTATATGAACAGGTAGTTTACAGATGAAGAAATTAAAGCTATTTAAAGTCATATGAAAAAATGCCCTGTCATTATTAAATACATGCAAATTAAAACAATTTTGAAGCACCACGTCACAGCTATCAGATTAACTAAATGACAGGAAAAGAAAATGATAAAAATTGTAGGTGAAGTAGGAAAACTGAGACACTAATGCACTGTTGTTGGAATTATGAACTGATCCAAACATTTTGAAGAATAATTTAGAAATATGTCCAAAGAGCAATTAAACTATGAATAACCTTTCATATAACAATATCACCACTACTTCTGTATACCACAGATCACAAAAAAGAGGAAAAGACTCTCATGTACAACAATATTCATAGCAGCTCATTTTTTGGTGGCAAAGAAATGGAAATTGAAGGAATGCCTATCAAACAGAGAATGGATGAAAAAGCTGTGATATATGGATATAAAGGAATATTATTGATCTGTACGAAATGATGTAGGCAGATTTCAGAAAAACCTGGAAAGATTTAGGTAATGTTTTATTGAGTGAAGTGAGCAGAACAAGGAAAGCATTGCAAGCCTTAATAGGAACATTGTATGATGATGAACTATGAATGACTTAGCTCTTCTCAGCAATAATGTGATCAGAGAGAATTCTAAAAGATCTATGATGGGAAATGACATTCACATTCAGAGAAAGAACTATGGAAACTAAATGCAGAACAAAGCACATTATTTTTACCTTTTAAAATTTGTTTTTTACTTTTTCCTTCTTGTGGTTTTTCTCTTTTTGTTGTTTCTTTTACTACATGAATATCAATTATGTGTAACATGATTGTTCAGGTACAATCTATATCAGATTACATGCTTTCATAAAGAATGGGAGAGGGGAGGGTAGAAGGCAAAAAATGTCAAAAACGAATATTGAAAATTGTATTTATACTAATTGGAAAAATAAATAATAAAATAAAATTTAAAAATGTAGCCCATTAATGTTCTCTTATTTAGATAAAAATTTCACTTATTTTATTTTTTAAATTGATATTTTACCTTATTTTTCCAATGACGCTTTGAAAATTTTTCAACATTCATCCACTTGCATATTTATAAATTATTCTTTTTTTCTGCCACCCTCCCTTTCCACCTCCTTTCTTCAGCAGCACACTGTCAGATACAAGTGGTACACATTTGGATCTAACTTGTTTACATATTAGCCATTTTGTGTATGAGGAATTAGAACTAAGGCAAAAGAAAAAAAATATTGGATAGGAAGAAAAACATGTGAAGTTTTTCTTAAAATAATTTTATTTCATTTTAATAGCACTTTCCATCCATTTTTGCAAGTTTTATCTTACTTCATTTTTTCTCCTCCCCCTTCTTGCTAAAAATTGAACATTCTAACACATAGTTAGAATATATGAATTATCATATCTTGCCCAGAATCACATTTTTGTCACTTCCAAGTCATTTATAAAACATGTTATTGTGGAGCTAAACTTCTTCCTCTTCGCCATTTCTACCTCCTCTTTATAGTTTGCATCATCCATTATATCATAAGCTCTTTGATAAAAAGGATTTTCATGCTAGTTTGTATGTTACCCTAAAACTTAGTACTATGGTTGACTTGAAGTAAATGCTTAAGTAATTCATTCATTCACCAATCTGTCCATCCTTTCATTCATTCAAATGACTGCCATATGCCATCAACTCAAACTTCTTCGCCACACATATTGCTGTCTTTTATAAAGAGTGCATCTTATTATTGATCTTTCTATATTTCTTCCTCAAGAACTGAACACATTGCTTTAGGTGCAATCTCTCTATAAGAATTTAAAAAGTGTAACTGAATCTTCTAGGAAGCTATGGCAACCAAGAGGTGGAGATGAGAAAATAAAGTATCTTTTGACCAGATGATAACCTGTGAAAATATATTGAATCTTATGATCCAGAGCATAAAGGACAGAGTAATATTCAGAGAAACTTTAGCCTCTTTATAACCTGGAAGCTACATATATGTTAACTGCTTTTGCTTCTTTGCTTTCTTTTTCCTAGGGAGAGGGAATGCCATCTCACAGCTGCTAACTCATATTGTGCTTGCTAGTTCACTCAAGAACCCAAATCTTTATCAGACCGCCTGCTTGATGCTGATTCATAACTTTCCCCCATTCTTTACTTGTAAAGCTAACTGTAGTCCAAGATTAAGACTCATTATCCCTAATGAATTTTTTTCTTATTAGATAAAACCCAGTCTTCTATTCCATTAACATTTTGGGGGGAATCTTGATTCTGCCATCTTAACCACTCTGATCACTTCTCAGTTGATTTTCTCAGTCAAATTGTGCCTTGATTCTTATCTAATCATTCTAGGAAATATTTTGAAGTCTGTACAATACAATTTGAAGAAGTACCATTTTCATTGTTTTCAGAACATTAAAATGAATCAATTGGCCTAGACCAAAAAGAATCAACTGCTCTTTAATAATTGATATTGATTGTGTAGAAACTACCCTTACCCAACTATTTTGGACACATGTTATATCACAGACCCTTGAGACTTTTGTGGGTACTATCTTTTTAGCACAGGTCAGGGTTATCATATATATATATATGTACATATATATATATATGCATTTATTTCAATCTGTAAAATACATATATTACATATATATAATCCCATATATATATATATATATATATATATATATATATGTGTGTGTGTGTGTGTGTGTGTGTGTATGTACATATATATATATATATATATATATTTATGGATATATTTGTGTGTGTGTGTGTGTGTGTGTAAAATTTTAATCTGGTTTGCCATCGAACAGAGACCAGACTTCCTTTGAACAACACTAAAGTTGAATTTTTAAAGAATACCTCCTAAAAAGCAACTTTATTGTTATTCTTAATCTAGATCCTGCAGTTTGCACTATGCCATATCATAGCTTTTGAACTGAAAAATCTAAATCATACAGTTAAACTCTCTCATATTTGGAGGTGATAGAGGTCAAGAAAAAAAATGACAAAAGAATTTAAACACTTTCTCCAGTGCCACATAGCAGCACAAGAGGACAGAAATTCAGATTCTTGGATTACAAATACAGCATAGTTTTCATTATAATACGTTAAACTTCTAGTTTAATTTGGCATTTCCAGAAAGACTCTAAATATCAGCTCCATTTAGGTTCCACAATGTTTAATCCTCAACCCATAAGGAATTCATTCTTCTGTGGCAATTCTTCAGGGTTCCTAGTAGGAAAATGCAAATATCCCTAAAAAAAATAATGCATTGAGTCACTAAAAGCTTATAATGAACTACCCTAAGAGATTATATTTAGAAATATTGTGATAATATTGATATTATTATG
The DNA here is from genome assembly GCF_037893015.1 of Macrotis lagotis. NCBI lineage: Eukaryota > Metazoa > Chordata > Mammalia > Peramelemorphia > Peramelidae > Macrotis > Macrotis lagotis. The sequence goes on along the minus strand of NC_133660.1, from coordinate 134,909,172 downwards.
TGTCTGGAAAAAAATAAGGTTTGACATGGAGTTTGAATAATGATTTTGTCTGTTTGTAAACTGTCCTTAACTTATATTGTACTGAACATATTGTACTGCAGCTTCATTAGGACATTTATGGAAACTGGTTATTTAGCAGAAACACATGGGCACAATTCTAAATTAATATGGACATAAGAATGAATCATGCACTGGGTAAAGAATAATTCTAAACTCATGAATTAACAGGCCCTTTATTCTTTCATTAACTCTCCAGTACAGAGTTAGTTTGGTAAAAATGAAGAAGTCACTCTGACAGCTCCTATGGACACTTCAGTCCTACATAACAAGTTGGGAATATATCCTTTATTATGTTGAGTCTGCTATTCACAAACATTCCCTGAATCTTTCTGTTTTTAATTGCACAAGGGATATGTTTTTTGTGCAATGATAGCTTTTCTGGAAATGAAGTTATAACACAGACGATGTGAAAATTTACAAGGTGCTAATGAGCTTTCTTCAAACACCACAAATTATTTAAGTAACTTAATTCTGTTGTTATTTTTACAGTGTCAGAGGAGCTTTCACACTAGCATGAGGCAACAACATAATTTATTTCTCTGTTTTCAAACTTTTTGGTTTAAATTGAAAACATAAGCATAATGTCAGAAAGAGTGATGTTAATTTATTTCTGTCAAATATTCCTATATGAATAGTGCATTTTTTTCATTAAGGTGAAATATAAAGCATAATGATATCAGTTGTTTTGATCTCAGATATTTATGCTTTGCACTACAACCTTAGTCTCAATGAGTCGATAGTAGAGTGGATGGGAAGGTTTAAGAGATATTTTCTGTTCCTATTGATTATATTTCTTGTTCCTAAATGAAATATTCTTGCACTGTTATTCTACTTTGAAACAGGGATTTGGAGGTGATATTGGCTACTTGAAACCAACACCAAAAAACATAGTTGACCAAGTTGCATATGTACTTTGTGGAAAAGTATGTCTTTCATCCAAAGACAAATGCAATTAAGTTTTTGTTGGCTTGTCATTAGAATATTTTTCACTGTTTCTTTCCCAGAAAAATGCCTTGCAAAAATAATGAGCAAATGCTTTGAAGAGATGAAATCTGATAAAGTGAAAACATATCAGTGAGGTCTTTACCTTCCATGATTGCTCCTGATCTGAAAGCATTAGTCCAAATATGGGTGAGATGTATCTTTGATGACCTGGTGAGGAAAGCATGTTCTACTTCAAACCTGAGTGATGCTAGGAGACCTGGTCATCTACAATATCATTTATAACCCATAGGATCCAAGAGAAATTTATTTGTTTATGATAAAGTTGAACCCATAAGTCTAGAAGCAATCGCATTATTGTTATGCCCTTTAATGATGGAATAACTGGAGCTGATTGTTCAAGCTACTATGAAGTGAGAAACAAAGCTAAAATTCCTTTTCTTGTCCAGACTTTGAAAACCTTGATGGAATAAATGCTTGACTTAGTGAAAAATTCAATTTTTCTTCTGTTCTTTCTAATGTTTGATATTCAGAATTATCACAATGTCAAATTGCTAATTGCTAATATTATTATCATTAAGGAAAATAAATAAATAAATACCATACCCAATGGTTTTCAACCTATGTACTTAGATCCCAGAGGACTATGGTATTACATCAGAAATTAGACTAAAAATTCTTAAACAAAAATACTGTGTGTAGATTGAATATACAATATGTCTTACATACATTTACATAACTATTTTTTAAAATTCATCTAGATACTATTGTGATTAGCTATATTGATTTAGAAGCAATACTAAGTTCAGAGTAGTTTTTTAATTGTATTTTTTCAACAGAATGGATAAATAACAGGCAGAGAACATTGATTTTAAAAATAATTACAATAAACAAAATAATTGGCAAGTACAGGTAAAACCCATCCCTTCGTCATTTCTGCTGATACTGCTAACTGCATAAGTTGCTCAGGCACCATATTTTGTAGTGGCATTCTAGCAATTATGTCATTTTCTTTGATCCACTTATAATATAGATACAAAGATGATGAAAGAAGACATTTCTTTTCACAGGTCAATCACTGATTTCTTCAACTAATCCTTTGTTGTTTGCAGCCCCGACTATTCCTTATGCATACTTCAGCTTACCAAAATCTTTTCTCCCCACAATGTACTTCCCCTTGAATATAGGGCTCCGGATGAAATATAATTAGGACAGAATGAAGTGGAATTATCATTTCCCTCACTGAGCACCTTTCCTCTTTTATTGCCATCTAACACCTGGTTAGCATTTTCATCTGCTTGACTATTGGTACATATTGAATTTGGTACATATTGAATTCCTCAGATCTTTTGTGATATAAATGTTACCTCAACAAACTTCCTCTATTGTTTATATGCTTACAGTTTTTTTCATCAAAAGTATCAGTCAATTAGCATTTATTATGTGCCTACTATGTGTTAGGCAGAGTACCAAGAAGAGGAAGAGATGGACAGATTATAGTAAAGTCTATTGTCCTATAGGATATTGTTTATGTAACTAATAAAGAACCTGTCTTTGTTTATGATTTTGAACACCTTCTCTGTTTCATAAAAGTCACAATTGAGTACAGGAGGTTTATATTTGATCTGGAGGTGTTGTGAACAGTATTTGGTTTCTAGTTCCAAAGCCACATTTATGAACATATGTGCTTTGTATACTTCAGTTCAGGTTTTTGGACATGGCCCACAATGCAGCACTTTGCCTTGATACTGCTGCTCTGAGAACAGATGGCAATCCCATTAATACACAGCTAAGAGAATTTTTCAGAAAAATTTACAGGCATGAATAAAAATTTTCAAATCATATATCATATGTTAGATATAATATACATGATATATTAATAAGTGTTACAGCTAGAACCTTGGTTTGAGAATTTAATTCATTTCAAGATTCTGTTCACCATGTGATTTATTCGTATTGCAAAGTGAATTTTCCCATAGGAAATAATGTAGTCAAATGATCAATACTTTGTCTCCAAAAATATTCATATAAAATAATTATTTATAATTTTAAGTAGGTTTTTTTGTCCTTAATGCAAGTGAAGTACAAAAGCATTATAAACCCAAAATAAAACAAATTAAGCTGAACTTTACCTTTGAGAAGAGTGGTGACTGGCATGAGGGAGATGAGACAGATGAAGAGGAGGAAGGAGTTATTGCTTGAAAGGAGAATCTCCTTCCATGAATACATAGGGGACTTAAATGTCTATTCTCTCTTATGCTACTTTTACTAAAAAGTAAGACCAAAACTATGGTTTTTTACTTATTTTTTCATTTTTAGAATCACTTTCATCTTTTTTCTCACTGATTTTTTTTTCCTTTATATTTACTTCTGGCCAGGAACCTATCTAAGGACACTTGTTTTTGATGTTTTTCCTGAATGTCACCAATGTGACACAGAGATTGCATTATCTTAGATATTTTCATGGTTCTCATTGCTAAAACCTTATTTAGGTGAAGTTTTTCAACAAAAAGTTTCATTTTTTTTCCTACACATGATAAACCTCCCTAATCTCACTTGATGCAAGGGATTCCTCCAACCTTTCAACCTCCTCCTCAGATGAGAAATCCTCCACAACTTCTTGCTGTTGCTTCTCATGCAGAACCATCAGTTTGTCCATCATCAACTCCTAGCTATGTTCTCAGTTATGGTATCATCTGCTAACTGCTTCTCATTTATCCACATGCGAAGCAACTTTTCAATGTGTTCTAGAATATGTTACCATTGCTTTAATATTCTTGTGACTTCTTTCACTGCCTCTTGATTATTGTCTTTATTTCATCCTTCTTCAAAATGATGCAGATTGTAGTCAATCACACAAACACCACATTCATACTTCTTAAAGAATTTTTTTTTATTTCCAACATAAAATTTTTCTTATTATTTGCACTTTCTTTTTTAGTCTCCTTTTTCAATGAGGCCATTGTTGCAAATGTTATTATAGATCATAGTCACTACCTTACACTTTTATGCAAAATAGTACTCTACATATGCAAATATATGTTAACATACTTGTAATGGTATTGTTAAAAGTGAATAATGCTAACTTTATGAAGAGTCAACACTGAATGAGACCAATTAGGTGGTTTACAGACCTGAGATTTCTCTGTTTGACATATGAAAGCAAAAAACAAAAAACAAAAAACCCAAAAAACATTGAGCCTCATCCCTTCATGAGATATTCAAGTACAAAAATGATGTTCATACTGAGAATTTTTATTTGTCCTGCAAGACAAATTTTAAGAAAAATTTTCCCTGATCCATTGAAGCATACATAGGCCAGGTTACTAGTAAACCAAGGTTCTACTGTATATGTATTCGGAGGCATATTTTAGCACATGTAAATGAGGTACATGCATTGATAATAGAGATGAAGATATAATATTAAAAATTTATTGTGTCCCATAATTCTTTTTTTAAAACAAATTTAATCTTCAAGGTCAAGTTCATTCTACTGTTATGCCATATATGTCATCTTTCATTTATGTGGGGAAATTGGAATTCCTGATTTAATATACTTTAGAAATTATAGAGAGATAGTTACTTTGACTTCAATAAATCTATGATCTCATTGACAAGGAGACCCCTAAAACAGATTGCAAAGTAATCTCATCTTATTTGCCTAACTCATCTCATAAATACTTCATTCTCTGTTCAAAATATACTATCATTTCTCCAGAATTTTTGATGCCAAATAGACTAAATAAATATGGATTATAGATGTAGTAGTAGAAGTGGCATAGAAATTGGACAGACCAATATTACAAAACTTGCTTTCTATTTTTTCAGATGAAATTGAAACATTTTTAAAATTTGAGAGGTTAAAAAAAATCAATCATGGTCAGAGAGACACCAAGAATGACATCAGAGATAGAACTTAAACCTAGCTCTCTGTCTCCACACCTATTCTATATTTATATTACAATATCTATGCAATGTCTTTTTTCACTTAACAGAATGCCTCTTTTATATTCTTTCAGTTTGCTTCCCTGTGAAATTTTTTGATGCCAAATGGTCCAGCCTACTCACACATGTTATATCATTCTCTATCACTTTTTAGGAAACTCATAACCATAAATCTTCATAGACTTGCTCATTCAATGTCTCTCGTCCATACAAAAAAAGATTTTCTAAAATATTAAATTTAACATATATTGATTGGTTCTTATCCTTCATTCTCAAAGAAGATGAAAATGATATCTTTCTTTTGGAGTCAAGTATGTATGAATATGTTTGATAAGACCACTATGAGTACAGAAGGCTCTACCACAGTCAGGCACAAATAGGTCATGTGAAGATTTGGAGTGGAAATGTCTCTAAATTTCTACTCACATTTCTTTTGAAGAAATATTATTCTACTTTTCTCATAGAGAATAGTGCCTTTTTAAATTAGTGAATGCCTTATATAACCAATTCCAAAGTTCTTCAGAAAGACCTTGAGAGCACCCTTGTATCATATCTTCTGACCTCTCAGTGCTTCTCTTGTGTGAATTCTCCATAAAATAGTCTTTTAAACAAACATATATTTGCTTTCCTATTTGTATGCTCTGCAGTAGAATTTGAATGCTTGGCATTCTGGTTTAAGGAAAGGACTTCAGTATTTCATAACTTATCTTTCCAGGTGATATTCAGAATCTTCAGAAAACAATTCAGAAAAATAATTCAAATGGATATGATTGTGCTGGTATGTTGTCTAGGTTTCACTGGCATGCAACACTGAATTGAAAACTCAGAGGACCTTTGGTTTGGTCTCAGAGGACCTTTCAATTTTCTCTCCCACACTGTGTTTCAGAGTCTCTCAGGCTAGCTCTATCAATTCAAGCATCAACTTAATCAGGTATGTGTACAGATTTTGGAAAGTATAATCCCAATGTAAGTGAACTTAGTGGCAGTATTCAAATTTTTGCCATTTTCTGTAACTGATGGTGTGATTTGGTATGGTACTGACTGGTGGAGAGCCTGTGCTTTCTTGCTGTTAATTGTTAGACCAAAATTAGCATAAGCAGCAGAGAATCAATCCATACCTTGCTGCACCTGACCTCAGAGGCTACATTGAGAGCACAAACAACTGCAAACAAAAAAATTACGCTTTGGCTTGTAGCTTTTTCAAGTTAAATAATTGGCCATCAGTGCATTAACTGACCTGGATGTCATTTTTATTCTAACTGAAGATTTCTGACAATACTGCTGATAATACCATGTTAAAAATATGGAAACAAACCACAAAGCCCTGTTTTACATCATTGGTGACTGAGAAAGCATGTGTTCATCGTCCAGTATACAGAGTGCATGCAAAAATTCCATCATGAAATTGGTGTAAAATATGGACAAATTTTACCAGGAAAGCAAATTTTGTCATAATTTTTCTAAAATCCTCATGTCTTATTTCATCAAAGGATTTGCTCAGATGTACAAAGTTTTGTACAGACTCTGTCCAACTATTCTTCTTTTCCGTTGTTACATTTAGTAATATATAATTAATCATGTTCTCCATAGCAATAAAATTACCTTCTAGAAGATTTTCATATCATATATATTATATGTATATGTATATACAATTACATATAAAATCAGTTAAAACAAGTGCAGTGGGGCAGTTGGGTGGCACAATGGATAGAGCACTGGCCCTGGAGTCAGGAGTACTTGAGTTCAAATCTGGCCTGAGACACTTAATAATTACCTAGCTGTGTGGGCTTGAGCAAGCCACTTAACCCCATTTGCCTTGCAAAAACTAAACAACAACAACAACAAAACAAGTGAAGTATCTTATTTTTTCCATAATATAGAAATAAATAAATTATAGGGCATTTATATAATCAAACAAATTTAAAGATAAGACTTATGCTTCCATGGTTATAATTAACGCCTAGCGGAAGATATCCCCTTTGCCAATTCATTTTGTTACCTTCTCTGCAACTTCTAGACTTGAAGTATAGCCCTAAGAAAAGAGAGGCTAAATACCTAGAAGAAGGTGATACAGGCAGTGTGTCTAAGACTTGAATTCAGCTCTTCACTACAACAACTGCCCTCACTCTCAAAATGAAATTAAAACAAGTATGATCACAGAATCATTTGCTTAATAATAAATGAATAAAGAACCTATTATGTATAAAAAGGAGGACAAAAATGCAAATATTGAAACCATTTAAAATAAATGTTAATGTTTAATTGCTGTTTGGTTATTTAAATTGATATTTAAAGCAAGGTTTCTAGTAGATTATTAATGAAATTCAATCAGCTTCTCTATGTCAAACCTCTAAAGGCAATATAAAGTTAAAATGTGTAGGAATAAAAAGTTTTGATGGTGAAACTGTTTGAAGATTAACCTCTCATTTTAATAATAAAAAAATCATTTGGTTGGGATGGTGGAGTGAGGTCAGAAGATGGAGTAAAACTTTATAGCCTGACAGATATTAGCAAGGATTCTAGAAAATTACTGGAGGAAGGACCCAATGGCATATACTAAGTGCAAATGTGTCTCATGGTGGCTATATACTTCATTCTTTAACCAACTTTGGAACTACAAAGTAAATATAGAACATCTGCTCAGATTTAGAACTTAGAGTATGGGAAGTGCGACAGGGAAGACACAATCTGTGTGTATCTATTTTAATGTGATATTAAATGCTATCAAGTGATTTCCCCTTCTCCCACTTGGGGAATCTAATTATAAGATAGAAGGGTCAGGTACTAGAAACAATGAAATGTTAGCATATCCAGACACAAAACAGTCAAATTTATAGAGTCTAAGTATCTCCACTTTCATACAGTGAAATTTGTAAAACAAATTTTTAGGAAATTCATGGGATACTAGCAAAGACAACAGCCCTACACTTGTTCTTTTATCAACCCAGTCATTGATAAGTATGAACGAGATTAGATGATAGTTTCAATATAGAATGACCAACATTGTTAGCTACGCTACTACAATGAGGTAAGGCAGTTAGTTCTTGGGAGAATTATTAATCTTCTCCTCTTCCTCCTCTTTCTGTTCTTCCTCATCCTGCTCCTTCTTCTCCTCTTTTTCTTCTTGTCTTTGTTCTTGTTCTTTTTTATCTTGTTTTTCTTCCTCCTTTCTCTTTCTTCTTTTCAATTTTATTGCTAAGAACTTCTTCTGATTGCAATAGGATTTATAGGGACAGATGTATAAAAAAGAGACAGGCAGTCCAAGATAGTATGCCTAAAGCACCCTGAGAGCTCAGGTAATTTTTATTTGGTATCCCAAAACTTCACATCAAATTAAACACTCTTTTCTGGCAATGACAATGTGCAGAGCAGAATTCAGGGAGAGAAGGACTGTCAGATCTGACACATTCCCAGAAAAGAGCTTTGGACTATTCATCCCTTTTTAATATTCACATGTCTAGAGAAGGTTTTTATTTTCTAAAGTTAATCAAATTTAAGATCAGGATCATGCCAAAGAACAGGAAATGATAACATAGTTACAATGTTTCACTGCAAAGCTAAAAAAGGTCAAACACAAAATTTAGGAAATAAGGTCTTAAGGCTAAGCCAAGATTGCAAAGAGAAACCGGGAAGTTTCCAGAACTCTCCTCACTTCTCTTTGGAAATAACATTAAATCAAGTCTATACACGGATTCTGAAATGAAAGAATCCACAAAAAATGTGAAAAATTTATCTATATCTTAAGATGACTTAGAAGGATTTCAAGAAAGAACTGTCTCATTTAAGTAAAAGTGAAATGCAACCTAGTGTAGACAGATAAATCTAAACAGAATATAAACAGAAAACAAATTAAGGGGGTAAAGAGTATTTTCTAAAAATTAGATTTGAAAGACCTATGGAGAAAACCAAATGAGTAACTAAAACAACAAATCATAGAAATAATCAATAATTCCATTAAAGAGAAAAAGAATAATAATGAGAACATGACAAAACTTATGAAATTTAGCCAGAACACTTCTTAGGGGAAATTTATATCTCTACATGCTTACATGAATAACATGAGAAAGAGAAGAGTAATGAATTTGGATGGCAAAATAAAAAAAGAACTATACAAAGCACAAATTAAAAGTCCCCAATTAAATATCAAGTTAGAAATTCAGAAAATCAAAAGAATAATAAAATTGAAAGAAATTAAGCAATAAAACTATAAAGAAAACTAAGCTGCAAATTAAAAATAAAATAAACTTTTAATAAAACATTTTTTTTAAAAAAAGATAAAAGCAAAACAAATTATCTAATCTAAAATAAAAAGGATGAATGGACCATTAATGAAGAAGAAATTAAAGCAATAATTGAGACCTATTTTATTCAACTATATGCTAATCAATATATAAGTAAAATAGAGGAATGTTTGCACAAAAATATAAATTGCCCAGATTAACAGAAGTGGAAATAAAATACTTAACCCCATTTTAGAAAAAAAAGTTAATTAAGCATTCAATGAATTCACTAACAAAATCTCCAAGATCAGAAAGAATTACAAGTGAATTTCACCAAATATTCAAATAGCTATTGATTCCATTGCTATATAAGCTATTTGGAAAAGAGGCAAAGAAGATGTTCTACCAAATTTCTTTTGACATAAATATGGTGCCAATAGCTAATGAAGAGCCAAAACAGAGAAAGCAAATTTCCTTATTGAAAGCTGATACAACAATTTTAAATGAAATATTAGCAAAGTGATTTTAGCAATTTAGGAGAATTGTCTTTCATTTTCATGTAGGATTAATATCATGAATGTAGGACTGATTTAATATTATGAAAAGTATCAGCATAATATCAAAAACAAGCCTAATCAAAATAATATGATCATCTCAATAAATGCAAAAAAAAGCTTTTGACAAAACACAGTACCCATTAAAAACACTATTAAAAACACTAGACAACATAGAAATAGCTGAAGTTTTAAGTTCCATCTATACAAAACTATTCACATATATTTTATGTAATGAAGATAAGCTAGAAGGATTTCTGGTAAGCATGGGGGTGATACTAGAATACCCATTATCACCATTATTATTCAATATAGTATGAAAAAGTTAATTTTGAAAATAAAAGAAGAAAAAGAAATTGGAGGAATTAGAATGGATAATGGGGAAAAAGACAATCATTCTTTCCATATGATATGATAATATCATGAAGAATCTTAAAGAATCACTTTAAAAGAACTTCCAAAAAAATCATTAAGAGCAAAATTGTCAGATAAAAAAACAAATCCATATAAATCATTAACACTTCTATATATTATCAACAAAGCTCATCAGTGAGGGGGAGAAAGAGAAATTTCATTTAAAATGACTATAAAAATAAAAAATACTTGGAACTCTATGTTCAAAGATATAGCCAAGATCTACAAACAAAAATTACATAGCTCTTTTCACATAAATAAAGTCAGAACTAAACAACTGGAAAACTATCATTTGCTCATGGGTAGGTCAAGGTAATAAAATAAAAATGTCAATTCTACCTTATTTAATTACTCCTTCAGTACCATACCAATCAAAGAACCAAAAATCATTATGTAGATCTCAAAAAAAAATAATAAAATGTATCTGGAAGAACAAATGGCAAAAAATCTCAAGGAAATTAATGAAAAAAAACTGTGAAGAAGGTGATCTAGTCATACCAAACTATATTATATATTCAAATTATATGATTTATGTTTATGTATTCATATACTAAAATTTTGTTATAAAGCAGCAATCATCAAAATTATTTAGTACTGGCTAAAAAATAGAGTGGTGATTCAGTGGAATAAGTACAAGAAATAATAGTTACTGATTATACTCATCTACTTTTTGAGAAATCGAAATACTCCATTTTCTGGGATAAGAAATCACTATTTCACAAAACTGTTTGGGGATCTAGCAAAAAATATGGTAGAAACTAGGCATAGACAAACATGTCACATTCTATACCAAGATAAAGTCAAAATGGGTACATGATTTAGATATACAGAATCATACCAAAAAGAAAAGGGAATCATACTATAAGCAAATTAGCAGAACAAGGAATAATTTACCTTTTAGATCTATGGAGAAGGTAAAAATTTATGAAGAAGTAAGAGATAGAAAAAATTATGAAATGCAAAGTGGATAAGTAAATGGATAAGTAAAAAAGTTGTTGCATAAGCAAAACCAATACAACCCATTAGATGGAAAGGGGGGAAAAAAACTAAGAAACAATGTTTACAGTCAGAGAAAATTGAATCAAATTTTTAACAATGCTTATTATTCCCCCAATTGATAAATGGTTAAAGGATATGAACAGGAAATTTTCAGATAAAGAAATTAATGCTATTTATAATCATATGAAAAAATGCCCTAAATCATTTGTAGTTAGAGAAATGCCAATTAAAACTGTTCTAAGGTACCTCCTTAGAGCTGTCAGATTGGCTAATATGTCAGAAAAGGAAAATGATAGATACTGGAGAGGATGTGGGCAAATTGGAAAATTAACACACGGTGAAGTTGTGAATGAATTTCACCCATTTTTGGAAGGCAATTTATAATTATACCCAAAGTGTTAGAAAACTATACTTACCATTTCTGATCAAGATGATGGAGAGAATCCAGGCACTGTTTTAACCTCTCCTGGCTTTTCCTCAGAACTAACATAAATGAAACCTCTTAACATATTTTGGATTATTAGAACCCACAGAAGAACAGAGGGTAACATTTCCCAGGAAGGTCTGTCATGGGAATAGTCTGGGCATATCCCAAAAAAAGAACAGAGACCCAGTGCATGGGTAGCAGGGTTAGACTGGGAATTAAGCTGATAAACTGTGAAGTCACAGCAGTGTGCAATGGGTAGACGGGGAGAGCTACCCCATTAGCTGCCCGAGACACCCATCAAGCCAAATTGAGTGGTCTGGATGGCTTGGGCTGTGAGTCCACCTTTGTTCTGGTGGGAGGACTTTCTCCAGCACAAACACAAAAACAGCCCCAGGTGTTTGTAGCTTGCTCCTCTGCCTGGGTGTGTTAGATCTTCTCCATCCCCTCTGGTTTTTCTAGTCCTGATTGTCTAGCCCCATTGAGTAAGGAAAGCTCAGATCCAGACCCAGGACTAAGGAGTGGGCTACTGAATAGTAGACAATCTAGAGAAAGCTTCTAGTTCCTTATTGGAGCATTCACTGAGTAAACTCTGGGAGTTGTTAAGTCCAGTGAGCAGTACCTCTAGGGATGTCAGTACTGAAGATCTGTGAACCAGTCCCTCCCCCAACACACACAGACAAAGCTAGCATCCCACTATGGAAAAAGGCCAGTGCATAGAAGGGTATATTGAATGTTATGTTGGAGATAAGAATTCTAGCTCAGACTATTCAGAGGATAATATGAACTAGAAAGATTTCTTAGAAGTGATCAGAAAGGAGTTGAAAAATCAATTGGAAAATTTTGAAAAATAAATACAAGAAAAAATTATCATTATGCAAGAAAAATGTAAGACCTTACAACAAAAATTGACAGAGGTTTTCCTTAAAAACATAATTGTGCAAATGGAGCATAGTAACTCCTTTAAAAATATTGGATCAATAGGAAAAGGAGATGCAAAAGGTAAATGAAGAAAATTCTTCTCTAAAAAAAAAAAGATTGGAATCTGTGGAAACTAATGACTTCATGAAACACCAAGAAAATTTTAAACTGAATCAAAATAAATAAATATAAATAAATGTAGAAGAAAACATAAAATACTTCATTGGTAAAACAACTGACCTGGAAAATAGATCCAGAAGAGACAATTTAAGAATCACAGAATTACTTGAAAACTTAAAAAAAAATCCTGGTCCTTACTTCAGGATATAGTTAAGGAAAACTGCCCTGATATCCTGGAACTGGAAGACAAAATAGTCATTGAAAGAATACATCCATCCCCTCCTGAAAGGAATCCCAAAATGAAAACACCAAGGAACAATGTGGCCAAACTATAATAATTTACTTTTTCAGAAACCCAAAGATTTCAGCTTCTGGAATGAGAACTCACTCCTCAATTAAAACTACTAAAATCATTTACTATTATGTGTTGTGTACTTATTCTACTGAATCACCATGCTACTTTTAAGTCAGTAGCAAATAGTATTGATGATTGCTGCTTTATAAATGGTTTTTCAAAGGAAAACTGGAAGATATTATGGCAGGTACTAGGAATAGATCAACATCTCACACCCAAAACCAAGATAAAAATGGTTGCAGGATTTAGACATAAAAGATAGTAATATAAGTCAATTAGGAGAATAAGGAATACTTTATCTGTCAAATTTAGGGAAAGGGTTGCACTTTATGATCAAAGATGAGATGGAAAACATTATAAAATATGAACTGGATAATTTTGATTACCTAAATTAAAATAAATGAATAAACAAAACCATGACAACCAAAATTACAAGGAATGTAGGAAATTGGAAAAATTTTTACAATTGGTGTTTATGAGAAAGGACTCATTTCTAAAATATATAGAGAAGTGAGTCAAATTCATGAGGAAAAAAAAGTCATTCCCAGTTGATAAATGGTCAAAGGATATAGAAAAGTAATTCTCAGGCAAAGAAATCAAAACTTTAAGTCATTGATTAGAGAAATGTAAATTAAAACATCTCTGAGGTATACCTCACACTTATCAGATTGGCCAATACAATTGGAAAGGATAGTGATCAATGTTGGAGGGAATGTGGGAAATCTGGGACACTATCATATTGTTGGTGGAGTTATGAATAGATCTCACTTTTCTAAAAAATAATTTGGAATTATGACCAAAGGGCAATAAAAATTTGCATACCCTTTGATCCAGCAATACAATTGAGTCTATATCATGAAGAAGTCATGAAAACAGGTAAAAATCTCCCATGTTCATCAATACTCATAGCAGTTTGTAGTGGTAAGGAATTGGAAATTGAGGGGATACCCATCAATTAAAGTAAGGATAAATAAATTGTGGCATATTATGTGATGGAACACTATTATTCTATAAGAAATCATGAGGGATGGGATTTCAGAAAAACCTGGAAAGACTTGTATGAATTGATGTTGAGTGAAATAAGCAGAATCAAAGAACAAGATACACCTTAACAACAACATGGGGCAATGATCATTCATGACAGACATGTTCATTTTAACAATGCAATAATCAAAGACAGTTTTAGGAAACATGATGGAAAATATCATCTGTATCCAGAGGAGGAACTGTGTGTAGTTTAAATGAAGATCAACATTTATTTTCTTCAATTTTTAAAAGTTGCCTCATGTACTATGGAAATTTGTTATCTCTAATATTTTCTTTATTCATTTCTCATCTGATTCTTCTTTAACTACATATTCATTTTTGATCTATGTTTAGCATGGTTGCAAATGTAAAACCTATATCATTGCTTTCTGTGGAGGGGAGTGGGGAGGGAAGGGAGGGAGGGAGAAAAATTGTTAAACTCAAAACCTTGCAAAAAATGATTGGTTATAAACCACCACTGTATGCCATTGAACAAACAAATAAAATAAAAGATTAAAAACAACAATAACAACAAAATGCCATGCATACCTTTTGATCCAGCGTTACCATAACTAGGTCTGTATCCCAAAAAGATTTTATTTTTTTAAAGTGGAAAATACCCATAAGTACAAAAATATCCATAAAAACACTTTTTTTGTGGTGACAAAGGAATCTAAGTGATGCCCATCAACTGGAGAATGGCTGAACAAGTTGTGGTTTATGAATGTAATGAAATTCATTTGTTCTGGAAGAAATGATTAGCAGGCAGATTTCAGAAAAACCTGCACTTATATGAACTGTTGCCAAGTGAATTGAGAAACAGAATATTATATAAGAGTAATAGAAATATTGTGTGTTGATCAACTATGGTCAATTTAGCTTGTCTCAGCAATACAATAATTCATGATAAGTCCTTGAGATTTGTGATGAAAAATGTGTACTGCGTTCTCTTCAACGAGAGAAAAACCAATTGAGTCTGAATGAAGATTTAAGCATATAGTATTTTCATTTTTTGTTTTTTGATCTTTTTGTTCTTTTTCATTTTTCTTTTTTGTTCTGATTCTCCTTTCATGACAAATGTGGAAATATGTTTAATATGATTATACATGTATAACATGTATCAGATTGTTTGCTGACTTGAGGAGAGAAGGAGGAAGTAAAAGAGGGAGAAGCATTTGCAACTCAAAATCTTGCCAAAATGAATGTTTGAAACTATCTTTACATGTAATTGGGGAAAAAAAGTTCTACTAAATACAAAACAAACAAAAAAAAATGTGATTTAAAAAAACCAAATTAAAAGTCATCTAAATAAGGGAGTTTGCTTGGTCATAACATCTCTGGCTTCCCATTCCTCACTGATGAGTTCTGCAAAGATATTTCCTTCTCTGATCCAGAATCTACTTCTGGAAATATTAGGTGGAATCAGAAATTACAGCACTGTTGGAAATGAAGAGAATATTCTTCCCAGCACTACTCATCTACAACCATATGTTGGTGGGCAGATGAAGAATAGAAATTTCTTCCCAACTATCTCTCTTGCCTGGTCTCTGGATGAAGTTATAGGAAAGAAACCAGATATTTCATTTTGTGACCTTGCTTCCTGTAGAAACCTCCTGGAAGGAGGTTCTGACTCTGGTTGACCAGAAAGAAGTGGTACCACTGGAAGTGACTCTGGGACCAGGGATAATCACAAGTGGGGAATGAGCCTGTAATATCCCATCAACTGGAAGTCAAGATATGACCTAGCTGCTGCTATAGGTTCAAGGGAGGATGCAGGCAAGGCTGGGAGAGGAAGACATCTGAGGAAGAGGAAGAGAATCCCCAAAGTATGAATTCAATTGTTTCAAACCATTCTTCCATGAAAATACTTTGGCGATTCTCTTCAACCTAAAGAGGATCCAAGAAGATTAATGCCCTGTACTAAGTCTACTGGAGAGTATTAGCTAAAGGAAACAGAGAGAGACTGAGGGATTTAAGTCCTCTTTCTTTAGGCATTTGGGAAATATCTGGACATAAATGATTTTGAATTGTTTTCTTACATTCATTGAAGAACTTCTAACACAGTGTAGAAAAGTAAGGATTGTTTTTTTTAATATCCTATTCTCATTCCCAATCTTTATATTGTCTTATAACAAAAGTTTTAAGCAGTTAATAGCTATGGACTTTATAGGGGTTAGAGAAAAGAGTCAAGTATCCAGTACCTGCAACCAGAATCCTTCTCAGAAAATGGAAAACCCCAGAGATGAGATAATTGTGACCCTAGGATGTGAATTCTAAAAATTTCTCAAAAGTGCATATTGATAACTTAGGACAAGATATCAGCTACTATCAAAAAGTGAAGCAACATCTATTTGAGCAGAATCTGTCAGTTTCCAGTGCAGTATTGTCCAGTACAGACACTGAGACAAAGGATGGTACAAACTATTCAGATCATAGGAAACCTTGAAGCCATGAAACATATGAGCTACAGCCATATGATACTTCTATGCATGCTGCTTAACTGGTGAAATTTATTTAACAACCTTCTAAATTATACTATATGTATTTCTGCCAAATTTATGGTAGACATTTCCTGCCATTGTTACTATACCATTTCAATGCAAAGCTTTGCTTTAAACTAATTGTGTTCTTTGACTGCCTATTAGCTATATGACCCTGGGCAGGTAAGTTAATAGTAATTGTCTGGCACCCAGGGTTATCTCTAGTCATCCTGATTCATATTTGACCACTGGATCCAGATGACTATGGAAGAGCCAGTGAGGCTGATGAAATAGCACATTTCCCCCTCACTCACCTCCAACTCATGTACTTGTTATGGCATCACCTCCCTAATGTCGTGCTCTTCTTTGAAAACTAAGGACAAACACCATCATCATCAGAGGTAAATCCATTTGTGGGGGATCATTTGTGAGTCATATATATATATATATATATATATATATATATATATATATATATATACACACACACACACACACACACACACACACACACACACACACACATATATATATATATAAAATCCCATTGATTCTTGATTCTGGGATAGTTATCTGTATAGAAACCTATACTAACAATTTTGGGAGTATGCTAGGGATGAAATTCTACTCTAAAGGAAGAGACATTTAAAAAGGTAGATATTAAGTATGAGAAATAAAACACTGAAGGAGAGGTACAGTCACAGATTCACTAAGTAATTAAAATGCATGTCAAAGTCACAATAAACAAATCTATACATGAAAGTGAGTAATATATGACATAATTCACACTATGTGGTTAGAGTTCTTTATGAACTTTCTCTCTTCCAGATAGCATGGTGAGTTAGTTTGGGTAATGAAATAGTATTAAAGGAAAAACTGGATTCAGATCCCATCTCTAATCCTTAATAAATGTGACTATAAATGGAACAATAAGCACTTTTAAGTCTCAATTTTCTCATCTGTGAATGGGGTTAATAATAACTATAGCACCTTCTTCACATGATTGGCATCAAGTTCAAATAAGTTAATGTATATAGAATATTATATAAATGACTATCATCATTTTCTAAGACCAGAAAAACTTAATCATTAAATGATGGAAAGGAAGAAAACTGCTTCAAATCTTTGATTGATTTCTGTCAGCTAATTCTGAATGCTTATTAAAAAAAATCAGGTCTTTTTCAAATTTGGTTTTTGCTTTGGACTCACTGTGATCCAGATATACAAGACAATTTTTCCCCTAATAATTTAGACCAACCAATGGTTTCACAAAAAAAGCTTACTTCAACATATGCATAAGCATCTAATCTATTTTATTTACTCTATGCCTTCTCTGTTCTGTAGGTGGCTATAGCATAAAGATTTTGCTCCAAATGAAATTTGATTTCTTTGCTTCCACAGCACTCTTACATAGAGTCATGAAATACATGTTTCTTTTACCTAAGTGGCCATGAAACATGAATAATTAACGTGTTTATTGTATTGGTTGATTCACATCAAACTGTTATTGTTTCTTTCCTTTCTCCTGACACCTGACCCTATAGGATAACATTAAAGAGCTTATTTTATCAAGATACACTTTTGCATCTGAGGGCTTGAACTCTTTTAATGTTGATATCATCCAGATCAACTGTTCATCCTGTGTTTTCCTTCCTCCTATTTTCTCACTCTCTTACTGAATCATATCTAGGTCTTTTAAATCTTTATTAGTTAGTTGGCCTCTCTATCATGAGGTACAATATGGAGAATAATAAAGCTAATCAGAAGTTTCTGCTCCCAGAAGGTTTTCTTTCCCATTTTAAATGATCTTAAGAGATCTTGGTATTAAACAGTGTCATTATCTTAGCATGAAGATTTACCTAAAGTATAGGGAGGAATCAAAATATAGTGTTATCAGAAGGTAATTTCCCATCCTTTGTTTTTGTTGGATTTGAGAAATATTATGAATGCTCCTAGTATAAGAATGACTTTTGGAAAGAAAAAAGGAAGGAAGAAAAAGAGATAGGGAGAAAGAGGAAGCATGAGAGACAGAAATGGAAAGAGGAAAGAACTGAGGGATGGATAAATGAGGGAGAGTGGGAAGCAAATGAGGAAGGGAAGGAGAGAAAGAAAGGGAAGGAGGAAGCAAGACAAGCATTTGCATTCATGAGAATTCATAGGGTAGCTAATTCTTTTGCTGAGGGGGAGGTACATCCCAAAGAAGAGATGAGAGGCAGAATGCATCAGCCAAATCAATCTACTACAACTATCTCCCTTCAGAATTTGATGGAGCTGCAAAAGAGATAAGATGGTGACATGAGGGCAGGAATTCCCAGAAACTCATCCCCGAGAATCTCCAAAAGCCAAAAAAATTGTTACTCTAACCAAATTTTAGAGGGGCAGGACCAACTGAGTGGAATAATTTCCAGTCAAAGGCAACTTGCTAGATCTGCGAGGATTCCACCAGAACTAGAAGTTGGAAAAGCCACAGCTCAGCCAGGCTGTAGAGATGTCATGTCACAGCAAAACAGATCCAACCTTCCAGGACCAGCCCGGGGTGGGGGTGGGGGGGCTGGGGGCCTCTGGGAATAACCAGGAATGGCTTGGAGGATCTGACAGAGAACTCTGTTGCATGGAACCCAAGCCAGCATGGGCCTCAGGGAGGCCAAAGGAGCCTACAGAACCACCCAGAAGCTGCTTCCAGAGTTCTCAGCCCATAGATGATAAGGACATTGGGGGTGATGGCAGAGGTCTTTCTGCTCTACCAGGGGTAGGACTCTGCTGTTCGCCCATACTCAGATCCAGGACTCAGAAGGGAACCTCCTCACAGCTCCAGGTCAGAGGGAAGGGCCTGTGTCATCTACAGACCAGAATACAGACCAAGAGAGCAATCAGAGACTGAGGAATTGAGGTTCCCAGTAGGGGTGTCTCCAAAACCACCAAAAGCATTGGAAGTGCAATAAATCAGTTACAGGATGAAGAAATAGAATAAAGAAGAATCGGACCATAGAAAATTACTTCGGTCCCATGGAGGATCAAAATTCACACTCAGAAGATGACAAAGTCAAAGCTTCTGTATCCAAAGCTTCCAAAAGAAATAGAAGCCTCAGGCTATGGAAGAGCTCAAAAAAGACTTTGAAAAGCAATTGAGGGAGATAGAGGAAAAATCAGGAAGAGAAATAAGAGTAATACAAGGAAAACCATGAAAACCAAGTCAGCAGTTTGGTGAAGGAAATACAAAAAATATTTTAAAATATGACATGCTAAAAATCAGTATAGGTTGGGGCAGCTAGGTAGCTCAGTGGATAGTGCACTGGCCCTGGTGTCAGGAGGACCTGATTTCAAATCCAGACTCAAACACTTAATAATTACCTAGCTATGTGACCTTGGGCAACTCACTTAAACCCACTGCCTTGCAAAAAACAAAAAAAAGTTAAAAAACCCCAGTATATTTCAAATGGATAAAGAATTTCAAAAGACAAATGAGAAAATTGCTCCAAAAGCAGAATTAGCCAGTTGGAAAAGGAGATAAAAAAGGTCTCTGAAGAAAAATAACTCTTTCAAATGTAGAATGGAGCTAAAGAAAGCTAATGACTGTGGAGAAATTGAAAAAAACAATTAAACAAAACCAAAAGAATTAAAAACCTAGAAGAAAATGTGAAATATCTGAATGGAAAAAGCAACTGATCTGGAAAACAGAACCAGGAGAGGTAATGTAAAAATTATTGAGTTACCTGAAAGTCTTGACCAGGAAAAGAATCTGGACTTCATTTTTCAAGTAATAATACAGCAAAATTGTCCTGTGATCCTAGAATCAGAAGGTAGAAGAGCAATTGAGGGAATCTACTGATCACCTCCTGAAAGAGACCCCCCTCAAAAAAAAAAACCTTTCAGGAATATTATAGACAAATTCCAAAAGTCCCAAATCGAAGAGAAAATTCTACAAAAAGGTAGAAAGAAACAGTTCAAGTACCAAGGTACTATAGTCAGAATTAGACAGGATTTGGTAGCTTCTACATTAAGGACTGGTAGGACTTGGGTTATGATATCCCAGAAGACAAAAGAACTCGGATTAAAATCAAGAATCAACTACCCATAAAAACTGAACATACTCTTTCAGGGGAAAAGATGGATTTTCAATGAAAGAAGAGACTTTCACACTTTCTTTCTTTCTTTCTTTCTTTATTTGTTTGCTCATTTATTTATTTATTTATTTATTTATTTATTTGTTTGTTTGTTTGCTTGCTTGCTTGATTGATTGCTTGTTCATTCTTTCATTCATTCATTCATTTTCATCCATATGTATATGTCTACTTTTAAGTTGCAAAATTTCCTTCCACTCTCCTTTTCCACCACTACCACCCCCCTCAGGGGACCAGTCAGGTTTGCATTGTATTTACATATTTTGATAAACATGTTTACAGATTAGCAATTCTTGATATGCGGAATTAGGATTAAGGGAAAGAGATACATAAGAGATAATTTTTAGAGGGTGTTCATCAGATTCTGAAGGGGTGTGTGTGTGTGTGTGTGCTGACTTTCAAATTTTACTGTTGAAACAACCTAAATTGAAAATTTGATCTCCAAGTCTGAAATTTAAGTGAAACAGAGAGAGGGTAGATGGCAAGGCCTTATTATGAGGGTTTTAATGATGTTGAACTGGGGGTATTCCTGCTTGAGAAGAAATACCAATAACTCATTTGAAACTTCCCATTTATAGACAAGGCACAGGAAAGAGCTGAATATGATATATAGTATAAAGAGGGAGTCAAAGGGAGATAGGAAAATACAGGGAAAAAGAGAAAAGAGAGGCAGAATGGGCTAAGATATTTCACATAAAAGATTCACACACACACACACACACACACACACACACACACAAACCTTTTGCAATGGAATGGAAGGGGTGGGGGAGGATATGTGAACCTTCATTTTCATCAGAAATGACTCAGAGAGGAAATAACATAAACACTCAATTTGGTATAGAAATCTATCTTACCCTAGAGGAAAAATGAGAGGAAAGGGATGGGACAAGGGGGGCAGTGGGAAGGGAGGGAGGGGTAGGTGATAGAAGAGAAGGAAGATTGTAGGAGAGAGTAGTTAGATACAACACACTTAGGAGGGACAGGGTTAAAAGAGAGAGAGAGAGAGAGAGAGAGAGAGAGAGAGAGAGAGAGAGAGAATAGAATAAATGGGAGTGGGGAGGAAGAGAATGGAGGATATTACAATTAGCAATAGCAACTATGGGGAAAACATTGAAGCAATTTCTCTGATGGAATTATGATAAAGAATGCAACCAATCCAAGAGAGAACTGATAATATTTGAACACAGACCAAAGTACACTTTTTTTCCTGTCACTTCATTTCTCTTGAGGTTTCTCTATCATTTCGGGGGAGGGGTGTCTACATTTACTTACACAGCAAGATTATTGTAATAATGTAAAAACAAATGAATGATCCATTAAACAAAGAAATTGATGGAGATAGCCCTGGACCCTGAACTTAAAAAGCATTGAGAATAGTTAAGTTCCCCACTCCATCAGATGTGCTTCCAGTTCAACCTCCACAATCATCCTTGAGGGGAGAAATCATTATGGAGAAAAGATCACTCTTTCTTATCACTGTCCACCATGTTTATCTACCCCCAAACCAATGATCTTCTTATGCATTATCTCTGTGTCCTTGAAGTAGTCACTTGACCAAGTTTTTCTTTTTCTTTCTTTGTTTTTTTGTTTCCTGTAAAATAAGGGGTTTGGAATAGATCACCTTTAAGGTCCCTTCCATCTGTATAACATTCAGAGAATCAATGAATGCTAAACTAGAATTACAATCAATAAGAGCCTATGAGGAAGCAATAATAATTATTAAATGGTAGAATAGCTTAAAACCTAAAAGCCCTTCAATTGTACTTTTCCTCTGCAATTAAATAATATTTAAATCAAAGTTGCTTTCACCCTTTGCTGTTAAGCCTCCTTTTCTTTTCGGTACAAATTCATCATGTCAGGGCTATGCTTAGAGGAAATGGAATGGAGAACAATGGTATTTAATTGCTGTACTCTTAGCCATTAGGGTCAGGTCCTGAGATTGGTAGGTTATATCTGGGTGCATAATCCTATTTCTGCTGCTATTAATTTTCAGTGGTAATGCAGGTTAGTGCTCTAATTCCACTTGTAGGTTCAGATTGGTAAAGGTTATATTTTAAAATGAGCAAATTCATAGCAGGCCACAGGGAAATTTGCCATCCCTATTAAAGAACCATTGTGAATAACAAAAGAAGAATCTCTTAGCATTTCCCTATGATTTATAGGCAAATATTCAAAATATCATTTAGTTTATTTTCTACTTAGTCTTTGTTGCTTCCCCCCATATCTTCTAAGGTAATGCTGCTATTTTTTCCCTTTCAAAGGGGTGGGAAGTAGGGATTTCAAGATATGTGGAAATTAAAAAAAAATGCATGTAAGACCTGGAGTTATGAGGATTTAGGTTCAAATCCTGGGGAGATCTTATAATAGCTGAGAGGGTGAGCAAAGGCAAGTAGTGAATTTTGAATTTTAGTATAAGGGCTTTTGTGAAAATCAAATAAGATAATACATGTCACTTTTCAAACTTTAAAATTCTATTTAAATGAAAGGTGTTACTAGTATTATTATATAGGCATTGGTGCATTGTTGGAAACATCTGAACTTGAAGTTCAGAACTTTCTATATTGAACCTTGACACATACTATTGCATAAACTTTATAAAATGAAAGGTAGGCAGCTTTCTATTTTACAATTCAGTTTCCTGAATAGAAAAAGGAAGTTCTTTATTGGGAGCTCACTTAATTAAAAATGAGAAGACACGATCACACATGGAAAATTAGTATAATTATTAATCTTAGCAATTACCAAAAAATTACAAAAAGGAAAGTGTATTCCATATAAAAGAATTACTTTCTTTCCTTTACATAGGTATCACATTATTATTTCTTTAGACTTTTTTTTCTGCTTTTAAGAAGCTAATAATAATGAAAAAAGAAAGGGGGAAGGATTTCCTTAGTTGCACCAAAGAGAATAGAAGAAAATTCCAAAGGAAAAACATATATAAAAGGGCAATTTTGAAGATAAGAAACAGAATTTATTTCATACTTTTTGAAAGGCAAGAGCTATGAAATGAAAACCCATTTAATTTTTTCTTCTTTGAGGTTCAGAATTTATATATATATATATATATATATATATATATATATTTATATATATATATGAAATTTATTCCATCAAAAAAATCTGATTTTGTCTCCAGAAAATGCATTTAATGATTCCACTGGCAGGACTTAGACAAATGCTTATTGACATAGAAAATGTTAGAATAGTGCTAACCTGTAGAGATAATGAAGGTATTATAATTTCTTTTTCAAGTTAAAAATGAATAAATATTCCCAAACAATAACTTCTAGCTGTATGGTATAGAGTTGAAAATGTTCTTTAAAAACCTAATCCTGCCTTTGTAAAGAAGAAAATATGGGACAAATTAAGTGACCTAATCAAAACTTTCTTTGGCAATAAATAACACAGGAAGAATTCAAACACAGTTCTTTGATACCAAATCTAGTATTCTAGCATCATATGAAATTACGTCTAACAGATGAAAAATCCAGCAGGCAACAAAAATTTATTGGTGTTAAATAAACAGTCTGGATAAAAAGAAAGACAAAATAAAATAAATACAATCTTTGCTTTGAAAAAGAAAAGAAAAAAGAAAATCATGACATATAAGACATAGTTAGGATGAAATCGAGAAAATAGTTGTGAAGAATTCTAAAAAATAGAAATAAAATGATTAAATGAGATGAACTTTGATCTTTTGGTCCTCTTATCAATAAGTGTATTATCTTCATGGTAACAAATGGTTATCTTTCTATTCCTTATGATTCTTACTCTTATCATAAATGATATATACAGAAAAATATTCTAGGACCTTTCTTTTGAATGTTTTGATATTACATGGCTAGCTAGTTTTAAGATCAATTATATTTCTCTGACCACTTGCAAGAACAGTTTGTGTACTTTTCCAGGTATAAATATACTTAAATTTTATATTATTTCCTCATGCACAATTTATTTTTGGCAATAGGATATATCTTAAACTTATGTTTATGACATGCAAAACCCTTTATGAATCTTGAATTAAAATAAATGCAATTGCTAAGTATCATCATCATCTTCTTCATCAAAACTGCTGTCTATCTTTCTATTAATTTTCACATTATTAAAAATTTTGATTCTTCTGAAACTTCTGTCATCTATGACTCAAAATTAAATTGTACCACTAGATTATTAATAATGAAACATGGGCTTTTACAAGTGAGAGCAGTGTGAGACTACTGAAATTCTTATTCAATAAATCCTAAAAAGCAGAAGTCTTAAAGAAACATTTTGTGCTTGTCTCTGTGTGTTTCTATCTGTTGTGTGTTAATTATTTTGCTTTTATGTAAACAAAAAGAATTTTGGAATTTCAGTGAAGTATTTGCTCATTCTTCTAACTTAATTGTAGACCTACTTAATTTTCTTTCTAAGAGTATTTCATAAACTTCAATTAGATTTCATGGGAAAAAATTATGGAGTAGTAAGCATAAAGAGAATAGTACAAATGCTATATAAGGAAGAGAAAATTGGGAAAGTAATGGGGGTGCTAAACTTATAAAAAATAATTGTGATTGAATTGGGAGCTTAAAAATATGTAGAAATTGAGCAAAGGATAAAGGAAATCTATTCCTAGGTCCTGATTCTACTTTAGGATTCTTTATGGTAAGGTAGAAGAATAAAGTGCAAGAGCATAAACAAAGACTGGACTGGATCTATAATAGTGCCCTCCTGGCACAAATGAAGCATTGAAAATTTTACTGATTAATTATTATTTGAATGTAAAGGAGAAGGAAATTGGAAGAACAATTTTAAGTGGTTTTGAAATGTGAGGAAAGGCACAGGGGAGTTTTGGAGAAGAAAATTTTTGAAGAACTTGAGGTCAAGTTACAGAGAACAACTTTAGTAAAAAGAAAAGATGAAAAGCAAAAAATTGCAGAAAAGCAGAAGATTACAGTAAAGGTCTTAAAATTACTTAGTGAGGAGATAGAAAATCAATGTTAGTTACACATGTTAATTTCAATAATTTGCTTATAAAAATAATGTTGGTTAAACAAATTGTTTAGTTAAAAATATTGAAACATGTGAGTTTAAAAAGTTAATGAGGATAAAGGTAGTAAAGTAAAACTGTAAGTTGTTAAGATGAGATAAAAAAGCTATAATTATCTTCAAGAAGGTAATGGGATCATAAATTTAGAGCTAGGTATTACCTTAGAATATCAAGACCAAGCTCCACATTGAATTAAAGATATGGTCAACCCCAAAGCAAACATTTTCTTCTGAAATTTACCATTTTTGCCCCAGCAGGTGAATCAAGAAGTTGTATCCTACTGGAGTAGGCAGTGTGCATACTGTAGAAAGAGCACAAAAAACAAGGATCTAAGAGTACTAGCTTCTGATTCCAGTTCTTTTATTCATTTACTCAACCCCATGATTTCACTTAGGTCATGGAACTTCTCTTCACTAAAGTTAGGAATTCTAGGGATAACTTGGGCATGAAAAGCATCATGAAAGTTGGAGAGCTCCTTTGTTTTCCAATTCAGGCCTCAACCTAGCCATCTGGGCTTATTTTCCACTGCCCTCTTTTTTTTTTTTTTTTTGCAAAGCAAATGGGGTTAAGTGGCTTGCCCAAGGACACACAGCTAGCTAATTATTAAGTGTCTGAGGCTGGATTTGAACTTAGGTCCCCCTGACTCCAGGGTGGGTGCTCTATCCACTGCACCACCTAGCTACCCCACTGTGCCACATAGCCACCCTAAGATTGTTGTATGTACATATATATTTAGATATATTTATGTGCTTAATAATTTACTTGGACACAAAACACACCAAAAAACTCAGATTTTTTTTCTCATTTGAACAAACCATTCATATCCACAGACTACTAATATTTTTGTGCACAAGCTTTTCAGTTTTGAGTAATCAGATTTATCTTTGTAATTGCTGTTTCCTCTGGTTTGGTTAAGAGTATTTAACTCTCCCATGGCTTTAAGAGGTATACGATTTGCTTTTCTTCTCATTTAAATGTTATTTTTATTATCAAGGTTGCATATATATATATATATATATTTAGTATATGTTATGGGATAAAGTAGAAGATAAATATAAGCCTAAGTTCAAATTCTATCAAATTACTTTCCGTGATTTCTATGTATTCTATGGCACCATATGTTTTCTATGTTATTATTATTTTCTATGCTAGTTTTCCATCATTTAATCCTGTTCCATTGATTTCTCTGTTGTTTTGCTGTTGTTTTGACCAATTTCAGGTAGTTTTGATTATTCTTGATTTATAATATAGTTTGTGTCTGGAAGTATTATTCTTCTTTTGTCTTTATCTCTTTCTTTTTTTCCAAGTGAGTTTTTTTTTTATCAAGTTCTGTGAAGCATTCTCTTTCTAATTTGATTGTTATAGCATTACAACCACACTTTTCCTATAAGTGTAAAATATGGGCTTTGCCTATATAGGCAAGAAAAAAATAATCATTAATATGAGGAATTAAACCACACAATAATTCAGTTCCATGATGTACAAATAAAGCATAAGAATAAATATAACTAAGAATTCCAGTTTAGGTAGATAAGTGTCACAGGAGATAGAGTGTTGAATCCAAAGTTAGGAAAACTCATATTCCTGCATTTAAATGTGATCTCAGATTATTACTAGATGTGAGACCGTGGGAAAGTCACTAAACCTAGTTTACCTCAGTTTCCCCATTGGTAAAATGATCTAGAAAAAGAAATGACAAATCTCCCATTATCTTTACAAAGAAAGCATCCCAAAAAAGAATCAGAAAGAATTAGACAGAAGTGGAACAACTGAACAACAATTTTAGTAAATTTTGTCAGAATATTTTATCTTTTTGAGAAATCACTATAACTATATAAACTATACAAATGTGGGATGAATTGTTTAAAATATCTTATTTGTTATACTTTTAAATACTAGAATTTTTAAACTTTTATGTAACTCATATGAGTTTAGAATAAATATTTGATAATGCTTCAGTAAAACAATGGCTTAAAGGATTACTCGCAAAAAAGAGAAATTTTGAATATTGAAGTGACAATAAAATGTGTAGAATGCTAGACTCTGAGTCAAATCTTGTTTCTTTCACTTATAAAAGTCTTTGACAATTAGCAATTACTTTAGTTTTCTAAATTTGATTTATAAATATGGAAAATGGAGATATTTGTGACATCTATTTTACCAGTTCTTTGTAATGTTCAATTGGTATAAGTGAAGTGCTTTGAAGATTTAAAGTACTATACAAATGTAATTTATTACATTCTTGCATAAATAATAATAATGATATTATTATGATAATGATTCTTTTAAAGAGCTTATATTTTCTGGCTATAATTCTTTAGCCTTAATGAATATGAAACTCTTAACATAGCCTTAAGAAGGGGTGTGATGGAAATTATTTAATGACAGGATCTCTTTTTCAAAAAATATAGGCAGAAACACACATTTATATTTAATATGGATTACTAATTAGCTTTTCTCCATTTCTTTTCACTGCTTTCTGAGCAAATGCTCCCACTAAAAATTTAATAATCCACTCTGTCTAGCAATAAAATTTAGCTCCAGCACACCAATGAATTATGTTTACATCAAGAAAACCTTCCAACATCTTTATCTGATTTTTCTCTTCTTTCAAATGTATGCAAATAGCATATTCCTTCTTGTTATTTCATTAACTTCCTCCCTTGAAATTGTGTTGTTAGCAGTCAGTCCTCTGCCAGTACAGAATTGTGTGCAACAAATTTTACACACGTTAGTCTATTATGTTACAAGTTGCAGTTTATTGTGAATGTTGGCAATGAGTACAAAATTATATGTTACTAGCAAATAAAACAATGAACATAATGCCAACTTAAGCATTATATCTTTTAGAATGAAACAATACAGTTGAATTATTGTTTTTTGAATTAATGTTTTAGCAAAGATTTAACAGATAAATAGATAATTGTTAAAGACATATATGTGTATAAGCATATATATGCATAGGTACAAACATAACTATGAGAGAGAGAGAGAGAGAGAGAGAGAGAGAATGTTCTTTTCGGATATTTCTCTATCTGCCTATCTATTATCTATGCCTATCTATCCATCAATTATTTCTATCTCTTACCTATTGAACAAACACTTATTTATCCTTCATCACCAAATCTATCTTCCTGTATGTCCAAAATCTTTCATCCAACTACATTATATCAATCTATTTAGATATATTTATGTTTTACAGTTATTTATATATTATTTTTCTTCTTTTTACAATATCTATAATCCATTCTCTTTATCTTTTTTATTTCTATCACTTAATAACCTATCTACTATCTTATGCATTTCTACAGCTGTGATCATAACTATTTATATATTATTTTGAGATATTTTCTATCTACAAATGATACAGCATTAACACACACACATATATGTACACACACACACACACATTTAAACAT
This sequence comes from Macrotis lagotis, assembly GCF_037893015.1. NCBI lineage: Eukaryota > Metazoa > Chordata > Mammalia > Peramelemorphia > Peramelidae > Macrotis > Macrotis lagotis. The sequence goes on along the minus strand of NC_133660.1, from coordinate 134,880,143 downwards.
CTATTTATCATCATCACTCTAACTCACCTCTGACAATTACTAGTTGTTTGAAATTAGGAAAACTCTAATGATCATCCTGGACCAAAATTTCCTCATCTATAAAATTAAAGGGTTGAAGAGAAAATCGCTCTGTATCCTCTTGAAAAACTGTTTCCATGATCTTATGTACCTTCCTGTGAAGAATTTTTAGGACATAACAGTTCAAGCATATACCAATACTTCCAGATAAGAAAAATCAAGCCAGTTCCATAAAAGGGAATTATTCACCCTCATGTAAGTTAACTTAGTATTCTCAGTCTGTCCTTTAGAAAGAGATAAATGCTACTTAATTCACTGAGCACATCCTCTAACACAATTTGTATGGTATAATGTGATCAGAGGTTACTAGGAAATTAACAGTTTGGGTACAATATTTAAATGAATTTCCTCTTTGTGGAAAATATTTATACAACTACTCAGCTCTTTAGTTATTTTGCCATTAAATCAATTATACTGAACAACTCATGCTATGTATTTGTGATGCAAAAAGTATACCTTTTCTCAATGAATTACATTTTTAATGATCAAGTCTGGAAGTGAAAAAAAGTGCTTTTTTTAAAATGAAGCAGGTATGATCATCATAAAATAGTGCCTATTTTCATAGTTTTATATTAATTTAATGAACTTTAAGCTGTGAGTTTGAATGCTTATTGAGTGTAACACAGTTAATGATCAATCCTCAACTTTTCCCCTTAAACCTGCTTTTTGGGGGGGAGCAGTCTCTTCTTCATTGAGTGATTTTTGAATATATGCTATGTCTTAGAAGAAGAAGGGGGAAGGAGAAGGAAGAAGAGGAAAGGGGGAAGGAGAAGGAAGAAGAGGAAAATGAGAAGGAGAAGGAAGGAGAACTGTACCAATCAAGATTAATAAAGCAAGAAGTATAAAATTGTAAATAAATTTATAAAATCATCTTGTCATGATATACTATTAATTGTTTCCCATACATATGGTTCAGTTGTATCTAAAGTTTTATAAATTTTATTAGTCAATATCTTAACATCACATTTTAATTTCTAGTTTTTTCAAAAATTTATAATTTTAATTGTGGGTCTTCCTTTCTGTGACAAACACTGAACCCTCTTCTATAATTTAGTAGATGGTTTATTATGACTAAATCCAATTCACTTTGTCGAACCAGGTGCTAAAATCTTCTAGATTTGATCATTTGATACTTGTACATATTAACATATACAAGACAAAAATATTTTAATCTGGTTTTTATTTTTATTTTTTTATTTTTTTTGCAAAGAAATGGGGTTTAGTGGCTTGCCCAAGACCACACAGCTAGGTAATTATTAAGTGTCTAAAGCCACATTTGACCTCAGGTACTCCTGACTTCAGGGCAGGTACTCTATCCACTGCACCACCTGGCTGCCCCCCTTAATCTGGTTTTTAAAAAATTCATGAGCTTTGATAAAGATATATGGCAATTAATGAAGCATTTAATAAAAAAATCTACTTTGATCACCAGAAAAAGATTTCCACCTAATATAGTGGCTTAAGGTTTCCACTTAATATGGTAGCTTAAGGTTAGACTTAATTTCAGTTTCTTTCCTTAAAAAAACAACAAAGCCACAATTTTGTATCTGTAGTTCAATACAATGCTTGAATATAGTAAGCACTTGATGAATGTCTTTTGAATGAATAAATCTTTGATTTCATCAATGAAAGGGGGAAATTCCACAAATCATGATGGCAGGAAGATAAGTCCTGGGCAATGACCTGAGGAATAGAGATATTAAATGCAACTTTCATGGTCACCAAATTCATAACAGTCAGAAGAAGAATTTGAAACCAGGTTTTTCTGTTTCCAAGGCCAAAATTTTACTCACTATATCCCTTTAGATAGAAATTGATATAATTAATGGATTAATCAAATTAACTCCTAGATACAGCATGCTGCAAATTATAGGATTTACACAGAAGGAAAGATTCTTGATTTTGAATGTAATAAACTAAATATATATATATATATATATAATATAGTGTGTGTATACATATAAATATACATAAATATACATATATATATATATATATCCATTTATCTAGAATAAGGAATAATTCCTAAGGCCAAATTGTATATAAAAATAATTTTAATGAAAAAGCATTATGAAAAACATAAATATCATCATCTATTCACTTTCCATGTGACCCTGGGATAAAACTTGTAATTGGAAACTTAAACATAACCAGTAAATGGTCATTCAGTCTATATTTGATGACATTGCATGATGTGTAACAAACTATCTCTTGAATCAAGTAATTCCACTTTCATACAATTCTAATTGTTAGAAAGATTTTCTGGACATTGAATTTAGATATTCCCCTTTTGCTGTAACCACCCATATTGCACACTTCTATTTTTTTTTGGGGGGGGGGAACAAAAACATTAACTCTAATGCTTTTCTCACCATAATTCTCATTATGATTAAGATCAGACAGTTCTGATACTTACCCATATTATTTTTTTTTCATGCAAGCTAAATAGACTCAGTTCTTTCATAAGGTATTAACTTGAGGTCCTCCAAAAATGGATAAGCATAGAAAAATTTTAAACTGATTCAGACCATTTTATACTAATAATTTGAAAAGGAATTTTGGATTATTCCATAAATACCAGTGATAGTAAGTTTTCTGATGTAAAATTGTATGAATAAGTAAGGATGTGGATGGTATATTTCATAATGCTCATTCATGATGAAACATGTCAAATACAATGATCAGTAGAGCATAGAAAATCAAGTGAGAATCTCTCACTTTTCTCTCTGCTTCACTGCTTCTTCTTTTCACCTGGGAAATAAATATCAACTTTTTTTACATCAAGACAATGCTGTGTAAATTGTTAATCAAGGTAAGTCAAAGCAAGGAAGAGATGGAGGAAGTGAAGAAGTGGAATGTGGGGGTTAAAAAGGGCAAAAGAGAAAAAAGGAGAGAGGGAAAGGGAAGACCAAGGGAAGGGAGGAAATAAGGAAGGAAGGAAGGAAAGAAAAATGTATAGGTGTTTTTATTTTATAATATAATTGAATCTAGTCCCACTTTTAACAGGACTAGCTATGTTGCATTTTCTGCCCTCTGGCTTCTTACATACCTTAAGGAGTACAGTTGTATCTCTTCTGTTATTTGTTTGAGCTCCCACCGACCGTGTCTTCCTAATTTTTAGAGGCCCAGGGACTAGTGTAATGGTGGGGAAGGTAGCAGAAGAGGTATCTGGCTTATGCACAGTCCCCTTAACATTACAACATTCACATGGAAGATACCTACCATTTGCTTTCAGGAGAATGAGGAATGCACGCATTAATATACTGCTTTTTTTACCACATATATGGGAAGGACCATTTTCCCTTGACTCCATAAATATAACTATCAGCATCATGAAGGTCCTCAATCAACACCAACCAGAAACTTTAAGGCATTCCTATTCAAGGAAAAGTTTTCCTTCATACCAAGCAATACATGTTAGATTTAGAGATTATAAAAACAAAGGGAAGAGCTAATTCTCTAAAGCTATTTTATCATCAATTACATTGATAAACAAATATAAAATATTTGCATAGTTATTTGAGGGGTAAAATCCTAAAAATTGGAGAAATAAATGAAGAATTAATTTTTGTAAGCAAATCTTAAGCTTTGAATGGGAGATACGAATTTAAAGAGATAGAAGAACATTGTTTCAGTCATGCCTAGAAAATCCAGAGAAAATTCTGGAGGGAGGTTATATAATGTTTTATAAAAGTAGCACAAGGTATGACAGTTGAACTAGAATGCAAAGTAAATGGAATAACAAGACATCAGTATGAAAAGAATGGTTGTTAAGTTGCAAAAATGTCATTTGTATTTTATCTTAGGAGCTGTTCTTGGAAGGAGAATGAAGTGATGAAGCCCATGTTTTAGGAGTAAAACATTTGACAACTGAATGGATTATGAATTGAGGAGGGGAAATTGAAAGAAGTAAGACTATTTGGGAAGGAAATAAACTGGTACAATTGGGAGTTGATAACATTAAAATATGGTGGATATGGTTTGAGTAGAGAAAAGGAGAAAGATTTAAGAGATGCTGGGAAGGTTGAATCAGCAAGATTTGGCAACTATTGAATATATAGGTGTGGGGGAGCAAGAAAGGTTAAGGATTACTATGAGTGCAGGCCAGGATTCCTATTAATCTACATATTCTTTTATTATTTCCTTTTATATCTTGGGTTTCTACTTTCCACTAGAATTTTTTTTTTGTTTCATCCTTTTATTTCCAAAGACTGTTCTCTTTGACACCCTTCTTCAATCTCACTCTCCTTTAATCAAAACAGTTAACATTAAGGCTTTTATCTGTTCTGAATATATAAGTAAAACATTTGATTTAATTAGTGTTACTCATGAATCTCAATAAAAATATCATCCTTTATGTAGGAAAGAGAAAAAATTTGCTTAGCCCATAATAAATACAAAGTTCCTCAGTTCTAAGAATATGAAGGCCTGGCTTCCTGAATAAAGAAAATAAAATGACTTCTATAGAACAACAGAAAATATCCAGGGAGCATGTTGTAATCATGATGCAAGAATTGAGTTTGAGTTGAAGTTCAAGAGCCCCTAAGGTAAGGGAGGAAGTGTCTGATATAGTTCATTGGTCTTATAAGTATCCCAAAGCATTGGCAAATGTCCTTTATAGAAAATATTGAAGATCACACATCAGATTTTCCTTTCTCACTTGCACACATGGATGGATTTCACAGTTACACATGGAGTGTTTGTTCTAATATGAACCACACACATCTTTGTTAAATCTTCATTTCTGATGCTTCAGTCTTAGGCCATTACCTCTTATTGCACCTTTGAAATAAATTGAAAGTTCTCTATTAGAATCTTTATTTTGATAGCCTTTCATAAACTCTAAAAATTTATTTTACATAATAACAGGAAGTTTCTTTGGATACTGCAGTCATGGAAGAATACAAGTAGAGTAGAGCCAGGTAAACTAGAAACAATTTATCCAGTGTAAACACTGCAATTTACAGAAAGTAGGAGAAAATGTTCCATTTGGTAACTTCTTATTTTAAGTAATTATTTTTTGCCAATGAGGTATTAAGTTGAGCATTTTTATTTGGTAGGTTGGTTGATTGCTTTTCCTATGCTGCTGAAGAAATAAAAATATACTCTAAACTTTATTTCCTCTGGGCAAAGATCAGCTTTCTCTGCCTCAGAGTTCTCCATCTCATATCTTCTATAATACTCCTCACTTTTTCTTCTAGTTTATACATTAATCAGTGAAAGAGTTTGGCCTGTTTGTCTTGTTTATCCTCACATAAAATAGTGAATGAAGTATATGCATTGTTCAGATTTCAATGTTCATTTAGATATCCAAACATGTATATATGGGACAAAGGGGAGGGAGAGAGAGAGAGAGAGAGAGAGAGAGAGAGAGAGAGAGAGAGAGACAGAGAGACAGAGAGACAGAGAGACAGAGAGACAGAGAGACAGAGAGAGACAGAGACAGAGAGAGACAGAGACAGAGAGAATGAGACAAAGACAGTGAACAGATTCCCACAGAATGACAGCATATAATTATTATTATACACTTGCCAGATACCTTAAACTGCATTCCTGAAATGGCATTCAAGGTTAGGCACTTACTATAGGAGAGTTGAAAGTCTGAAACACATAAATCACAAAAAATTCCAAAAAAGAATAATTGGAAAGGCTGCCATTAAGGAATCTTATGGTAGAAAGAGAAATTGGATCGGCCACATGGCACAGACAGCAAATGCAAGTTGCACTGAGAAAAGAAAAATAAGAAAGCAAATATTATGAGTTGATGTTTGTCCTTCATTCTCGAGCACTGTGATGTCAGAGAGGTGATGCTCATGATATGTACATGAATTGGATTTGAGGGAGCGTGTACTGTGCATTGTCATCAATCTCACATTTTCCTCCAGAGTCATCTGGGTTCAACGACCAGATATGAATCAGGATGACTGTAGATGACCCTGAAAGAGAGACAATCATATAACTAGTAAGTGTCTGAGAACAGATTTGAACTTAGGTCCTCCTGATTTCAGGGATGCTATACCCACTATACTATCTAATTGCCCTGCTATTAAAAATTGCATATAATTATTATTATATATTATTATAACTATAATAACATAGTTACAAGAAATATGAGCTAAAAGAAAGAAGAATCACTAAACGTGATGATTCTTTTTTCATATAACTCATATCTTGTAACTATATGAGGTATTAAAAAAACATGGGGGAAAATTTGAAGATGACTTGGAGCATGGTAGGATTCTTGCCAAAGACAGAAAATCTATCATACTAAAAGAATTTAATAAGAATCTCCTTGTATTTCAAAACTCCAAATTCTCCCTTTCAATGTCATTTTACTTCTGTACTTTATAATTGCCTTTAGACAGAAGGTTGAGCATTGATGCAGTAATCTTGTCTTCAACTGAAATTACTTTGCACAGTCAAGTAAGAGAACTAATTTTGAAGGGTAGTGAACTAATAATGGAAATTTTCATATATTTAAAAAAATCAAAAGGGACATAGCCCACTGTCTTTAGCAGGGAAGTTATAATGCTTTACAGAAAGCAAATAAGATTTTTACATCTTAAATAATATTGTTTAGAATCAGGAGAAATAAATAAAAATTTGCTCTTTTAGAGTGAAAAGGAAAGTTTCTCTTTCTTGTCAATATAATTGTTATTGCTATAAAAAGGAAGGGGTTACTCTTCTGATACTTACATGTTAGAAATAAGGGGAAAATGTAATTTGCTAGTTCAACAAACATTTTAAAGCACTTTCAATGTCCAAGGTCCTTGGTATAGAAACAAAACCCAGATAGATAGATAAACAGACAGACAGACAGACAGACAGAGATTCACACACAATGAATACAAACAGTTTGGTAGGGAGAGAACAAAAACAATTGGGAGCATCCAGAAAGTCTACATGATGGACATGAGTGACAAATAGAAGACTACTTTCAGGATTTCTAATGCATTCATTTTTGGAGTCCTTGAAAGAAATTGACAAAATACAAAATGAAGAATACATAGCATTAATTAATTATCATTTTAAAAAATTACAGTATTGTGGTGAGCAGCAATTATATCATCAGTCTGTGACTCAGTTTGAAATTCTCCTTCCCTCTAATATATTGAGACATGGAATGAAGGAGTTTATGATTAAAAAATAATATCATTCATAAGACAATAAAGAGTCTTAGTTAAAAAGGAAGCTATAGTTTAAAACAAAATAAATGCCTATCAATTGAGGAAAATGCTAAAAAGTTTTGAATATAATGAAATAAACCCATGTTGTTTGAAATATCAATAATAAAAATAAAATCAAACAAAATATATAATATATCTGCATATAATGTATATGATCTTATTTAATGTGAAGTGAAAAGAACTAAGAATATATAATATTAAGACAATGAAATTGGAAACAAATAAACTTGAATGCTTTGATAATATAATAACCATATTGGGCAATAAAAAAGGGATGAGAAAGTACTTCTTCCCACTTTCACTACTAATTTTGCTTTCTCTGATGTGGTTTTTGTTATATATTTTTCAACACACCCTTTTTTATTTTGAGTTTCAAATTCTCTTTCTTCTTCTCGCTCCTCCCTCACCCACTAAGAAAGCAAATAAAATATCAATTATACATGTAAAATAATACAAAATATATTTTCATATTAATTATATCACAAAAAAGCAATGAAAGCAAAATTATAATTTAGTTTCTACTCAGAGTTCATCAATTATTTCTCTCTGGATGGTTAACATTTTTTCATTATGAATCCTTTGAAATTTTTTGGATCAATACTATTGATCAGAAAAACACAGTCTTTCATAATCAATAATCCTTATAATATTGCAGTTACTGTACACAAAAACCTCTCATTCTTCACTTTACTTCAGTTTATAGGAGTTGTGTCTAGTTTTTTCCTGAAACCTTGTCATTTTTAAAATTTATTTATTTGTTTTAAAATGTACAATATTTCCCCCTAATCTCACTTCCCTCCCCCCCACCCTCCAAAGAAGGCAGTCTGTTATTCTTTACATTGTGTCCATAATATACGTCGATCTAAATTGAATATGATGAGAAAGAAATCACATCCTTAAGGAAAAAAAATTACTTAATATGATAATTTTTTAAATTAAAGGTAATATTCTTCAGTCTTTTTCAAACTCCACAATCTGGATACAGATGGTATTCTCCATCACAGATATCCCAAAAATATGCCTGATTGTTGTACTGATGAAATGAGCAAGCTCATTAAGGTTGATCATGTTGCTGTTTAGGGTGTACAATCTGGTTCTGCTCATCTTGCTCAGCATCAGTTCATGCAAACCTTGTTGTTTCTTATGAAACAGTAATACTCTATCACAAACATATGCCATTAGTCAATTGATGATCATCTCCTCAAAATCCAAATATTTGCCTCACCAAGAGAGCAAATAGTTTTTACATATGTGTACATATATATGTGCATATGTATGCATGTATATATCTTTTTACCAATTACTGCTGGATCAAAGAATCTAGACTGTTACACATCTATCATGCTACATATATCATTTTTGCATTTTGGAATGCAAAATATTTGTCTTTATTGAGTATGAAGGTTACTCTTTAATGCTTATGTTTTTATGCTTCCCTTGAGTCATATCAAATTTTCTGTTCAATTCTGATATTTTATCAAAAGTGCTTGATTTGGGGGTGGCTAGGTGGCATAGTAGACACAGCACTGGCCCTGGAGTCAGGAGTCCCTAATTTCAAATCCAGCCTCAGACACTTAATAATTACCTAGCCATGTGGCCTTGGGCAAGCCACTTAACTCCATTTGCCTTGAAAAAAAACCTAAAAAAATGCTTGATTTGCATTAAATATCCAATTTCCCCCCGAAGGATTAATGTCGGTTTTGTTGCCTATGCTATCCTTGTTTGTAATCCTACATCTTTTGCGTTCTGGAAATGTCATATACCAAGCCCACTGCTCATTTAAGGTGGAAGTTGCTAAATTTTGTGTGATTCTGTCTGTGACTCCTTGATATTTAAATTGCTTACTTCTGACTGCTTGCAGTACTTTCTCCTTGACAAGAAGGTTGTGGATTTTGATTATAATGTTCTTGGGAATTTTCATTTTGGAGCCTTTTTCAGAAGGTAGATCATCAGTGAATTCTTTCAATTGTTATCTTACTTACTGAGTCTATAACAAAAGGACATTTTTGTTACTAATTTCTTATTTCTGATCTTTGCTTAATCATGGTTTTCAGTCATTCCAATAAATCCTTAATCTGTTTCTTTTTTATGTGTTTTTCAATTAAACTGTTTTTCAATGAGTTATTCCAGATTTTCTTCTTTTGACTTGGTTTGATTATTTCTTGATGTCTCATGAAGCCATTAGCTCCCACTTTGCCAATTCTAGTTTTTAATGAACTATCTTCTTTGGTGAGCTGTTATACTTCTTTTTTTTTTCCATTTGTCCAACTTGGCTTTTTTAAATGGTCCTTTTTTTCATTGACTTATTTCCAGGTCTAGTAAATAATTTATCAAAATGAAGCATATTCATAATAATATGATAGGACTGGTAAAAGTTTTAAAGAATATGACATATGGGGGTAAATAGATGAAACTTGTGATACTCAGTCTTTAGAAAAGAATACTTGGGGAGATAATAGCTGTGTATTGAATTAATAATGTTGAAGGGATTCTTACTCAGCTAACTATCTAAGGCTAGCATTTACAGGGAAGCTGCTCTTTGTATCAATAAGGGGAATTTCCATTCCACTGAATTCTCAGGTCCATAAAAATGAATTTTAATGACCTAGCATGGAATAGATTAGATAGACTATGACATTCTTTCTAGTTTTTCTATTAACTATTTTCTTTTTAGATTTTTCAAGGCAGTGGGGTTAAGTGGCTTTCCCAAGGCCACACGGCTAGGTAATAAGTGTCTGAGGTTGGATTTGAACTCAGGTACTCCTGACTCCAAGGCCAGTGCTCTATCCACTGTGCCACCTAGCTGCCCCTTTCTATTAACTATAAAAGCAACAAGGCAATTTCCTTAAATGATCTAATTGGCTAAGTGAAAAATTTGGAGTCAGAGGACTTAATAGAAGTCCTAGAACTGTTTAATTACTGACCTGTGAACTTGATTAAACCACTACTACAAACTTCAACTTGCTCATCAATAGAATGGGAGAGGAGCATATGTGGAGGGGGGGAGTGGGGGGAGTTTCTATATCATTTCTAATTTTTTGCTTCTTCAAATGCTATAAAATTCCCATGAGAGAAATTTGCCAAAACATTTTTCTGTTCAATTTGTTGAATTCACGTAAGATATACATATAGACTATTGGCCAGAACATGGAAAAAAAATTCATCAACTGGAATTGATTTACTTAGCAGTTCATCTAAATAAAGTATTTTACTGAATAGGAGCTGGGAGAACTAAAGATTTTCATTTTGTATGTGTATGTGTGTGTATTTATATATAAATATAAAGTCAAATATTTCTTCAAACTGAAACCTTCCCTTTCAGAGAGTAATAGAGAATTCTTGTATCTTCCATTCTTATATAAACTTTTAATCAAGAATAAAACAGATTATTTTATCTTAAATGTTGTTTGAAAAGATTAAATTGTCACCAGGGCATGATTAATTAAAATAAACTGACATGGATGATCATATTTAGGAATGGCCCTGAAGAATTTTTTTTATTTATTTTTTTTCCTTTTCAGGGTCACAGCAAGAGAATCTTACTGTTCACTTCAGAAGTACAAGAGGAATGGCAAACCTTGGAGCAGTGATATGATCTCATTCTTTGCCAGTACAGTACTCCATTAAACTTTTATTGTTTTAAACAATATCTTTACTTCCAACCTCAAGCTATCTTTTCTCATTTTAGAAGGTGTGGAATAATACCTCACTACAATACCAAGAAGAAAAGTTATTAACTGAGAATGTAACAGGGCATCTTTCTATATTTCCTACAGAAACATGTATAATGAAAATATAATCAATTTTGAGCATCTAATGTGTATTTTATACTCTCTATAATTTCTGTAGATTTGTTGTTTATTTGTTTTCAGCTAGAAATTCAGAAATGTTTACTCTTGGAGACAAAAATGCTAAAGCTAAAATTAGACTTAAAAAAAGGCAGACTAGTAATGTGGCATATGTACCAAAAATCATTGAAATCAACTTCACAAATTCTGAAGATATTAAAAGAAGAATTTAGAGTCATAGAGTTAATATTCATTCCAAGGAGTCAATGAAGTACTACTACTGAGAATAGTCCAGTATCACAGGTAATCAGAAATTTGTTACAGAAATCTGAAGGAATCTAAAAAAAGAAGATCATCAAACTCTGTTTATTATTTGTAATTTTTAAAAGATTAAGCTGCATATGGATAAAATGTGATAAGGTGAAACAGCTTCCAACATGATATCAGAAAATGACTTATACAAATGGAAAAGAACATTTTCTTATAAGCAAATTCAATGTCTGTAGAACAAAGGAAAATATTAAACACTTTACATAATGAAGCAAATTCAGATTTTCTGTTAAATTGTTTAATTGCTATAAGGAAGTATTTACAGGAATAAAAGAAACAGTCCTTTATTTGTGTTTGCTATTTGCACCATCAGTTTTGTGCTAAGCCCTCAGTGAGACAAAGTTTAGATAAGACAAACTCTTAACTCTCCAGTACAGAAAGCTAAGATATAGTTATACTTATCTTTGTATTTGTCTCATTCATCAATATTTTATTTTATTTATTTGCTTTTTTCTACACCTATAATTTCATCAATGTCAGAAATTGTTAATGGGGTAACTCTCTTCATTGATACACATCAGCAACTGCTAGTCTTAGAAGGTTGTATGGAACACTTAGAAGCCAAATGACTTTCTCAAAGACATGCAGATCGTAAGTATAGAATGGACCTGAGATGAAATCTTTCCAAGTCTAAGACCAATTATATATCTAGTATTCCATTTTGCTTCTTTATAACTACAATATAAAATGAATAATACCTGCAGTGATATTTTTCAAAATGAAAATTTTGACCCAACATGGCTTCACCAACTAAACATTATACTAGACACTGGTATACAAAAATAATATCTAAATATGTCATATACTATTTATTAGATTGGGGAAATAGTGACAGTTATATTCTTAAATAAGTTTCTTATATCTATTTAGATTAAATTTTATTTGTAAATTCTTCCCCAATACATTACATATTAAGATTGATTAATATATACTTTGTGACCACTGTATGCTTTATCAACTACCATGTTGATGCCATTGGACAAGCCCCTTCCAATTAATCCAATGTGATCTAAATCAATACAGTTAATCCTTTATATTATTTTCTTCTCAATTTTATAGAAATTCTGCTTACAGTAATTGATTTTTAGTGTTTTTGTGATGAGTTGGCAATTTGGAATCAGAATCTTATAACTGCAAGGAACTTGCCACCTGAATAAGATCCATGTTGTAGCACTGCTGACAACTGTTAACCAAGTGCTGGATAACAGATATTCAGTTTGAGGAAAATAATTAGCCCTCCAGGTAGCCTATTCTACTTTCCTATAAATTAAATTCTTAGGAATATTTTTTCAAATACAAAATCTAAATCTGGTTCTTCTGCTCCACTCACTACATTTCATCTAACTCATCTCCTGGGCCAGATAGAATAATTCTATTCAATAAGTTAGCATTACAAATAATTTGAAACTGCTACAAAAATGTCCTTAACTTTTTTCTTATTGAAGCTAAACATCCTCAGTCCCTCCAAATAAATTTCATGTGATGGGTTGATCAGATCTTTCAACAACCTAGTCACACTATCTGATAAATGTGCTCCTGTCTGTCTATGAATTTCTTCACATTTTACACTTAAAACTGAATGCAATATTCTAGATGTGTTTTGATAAGCATAAAGCAAAACTGTTGGATAACTACATCATAAGTGTCCAAACTTCAAGCTCGTCTGATCTGCATCGCCCAACAAAAAACTTGTCAAGGGCTGCAAATAGAATTTAATATTTCTTTATAATTAAAATGTAACCCATATTACCAATGATAATAATAATAAAATATAATAATTTCACATAAGTGAACTTGGAGTGTGCCATGTAGCCCAAAAGATGCAATTTGGACTCACCTGTTCTAATTATTAATGATTTTTCAGTTTTTCTTTCATATGAGTGTTAATATCTGGAACTCCTTTGAGAACATCCCATTCATATCATCTGACCATTTATCTCTTGGGAAAAACATTAGTTCTGATATTTTTGAATCACTTGCTTTTATAGCTTAATATCAGAACTTGATCTGCAATTTCTCTAGTTAACAACAGTGTTTCAAAATTTGACTCTTTTTCTTTTGTTACCCAAAATCTATTCAGTTAAGTAGATTCAAAATTGTTCTTTTACCTTCTGGGAGTCTTCCTTCAGTTTTTGATCATAAATTTCTCCCCTCGGGGCCTCTAGGTGGCATAGTGGATAAAGCACCAGCCTTGGAGTCAGGAGTACCTGGGTTCAAATCCAGTTTCAGACACTTAATAATTACCTAGCTGTGTGGCCTTGGGCAAGACACTTAACCCCATTTGCCTTGCGAAAACCTAAAAAAGAAAAAAAATATTTCTCCCCTCCCTATCCAAAGGTCTGTAAGGTATTTTCTTTCTTGCTTGATAATTTGCTTATGCTTTATGATATCTGATTTTTATTATTAATATTATTAATCCATTTGAAGGTTATGCTAGTATATATTGTATGATATTATAAATATAATTTCTCCAGACTATAGTTGAATTACCTAGTTATTATTAAGGAATAGCATCTTTATCCATATTCTTAGTCTTTATGTTTCTCAAGCACTATGCTAATATCATATTTCATTTTCTTTTGTATACTATGTGCCTAATTGTTCTACTAATCAAAAAATTGATGATTATTATTTGTAGTGACAAAAGGAGTAATTTCAGAGACTTGGGAAGACTTGTATGAACTGCTATAGAATGAAGGGAGCAGATGTTTACTTTATTGCAACAATAATACGAATATTGAAAAAGCAAATTTATTTTCTTTTTAATTGATTTCTTAATTTTCCAGCAAAATTTATGTTCAAAAAATTAATACCTCTGCACAATTCAATGAGTAAACACAATTCCAGAGGATTAGTGATGAAACAATCTACACTAGACCTCAAAAAGGGGTAATATCAAGACTAGGAGTAAAACATTTTGGGGGGGATATTGTCAGTCTGTGGATATATTTTGCTTGTTTTTATTTGTTACATAAGTTTTTTTCTCTTTTTTCCCAAAAAGAAAGAGGGTCATTATATTAAGCATTTAAACTTAGAAAAAAATGAGGAAAGAATGATGTACAAAAGGAAGCATAGATAAGTTGAACAGCATTGATAGTAACATATTGAATTGATTACATACTTTTCTTTAAAAAGAGTAAGCAACTTTTTCTTACTTTTTTGGTTTATGGAAATGATGATTTTTCATTATTTAAAATAAATTTTAAAAATAAAATTTCCATTATTTTTTAAAATTTCCATTATTTTTTAAAACTACTTGTGGGGGCAGCTAGGTGGGAGGCAACTAGTTGGTAGATAGAGCACTGGCCCTGGAGTCAGGAGGACCTGAGTTCAAATGTGAACTCAGGCACTTAATAATTATATAGCTGTGTGACGTTGGGCAAGTCACTTCATCCTACTGCCTTAAAAAAAATACCACTTGTCGGGGGGGGGGGGGCACAACTAAGCGGCAATGAAGGCAGTATTTCCCTAAAATTTGTTCCCCCCAAAAACTTGAAAAGACTTCAAATTATGACTCTAGCCAAAATTTAGAGGGGCAGAACCAGAAAGACTGAGTGATACAATTTCCCAGTCCATGACAACTTAGAAATTCTATAGGAAAAGTCTGCTTCGCCAGGCCCAGGGGTGAAAAAAAGCCACAGCACAGCCCAGGGATTACCAGGAACAGTTTAAAGGGGTGGTGAGAGAGCTCTGCTTCACCATATTCACCATACTGTGGAATCACGTGCAGAAACACTGGCCTCAGAACAGCCCTGAGGTGAGAACCTGCAGTGGGAATCTGGGAAGCCAGACTGCATCTCCAGAGCACAGCTCACAGATGGTAAGGGGGTAAAGGGAGTTTGCAGAAATCTCTCTGCTTTCCCTGGGCAGGACTCTGCTGTTTGCCCACACTCAGATCCAGATTACAGTTTGGGCTTCCATACCACAATGGCAGGGATCTTCCTCACAGCCCCAGGGCAGAGGGAAGAGCCTGTGGTCATCTACATATCAAAGCACAGGCAAGAGAGCATAAGGCCATGAAGGAATAAAGTTACAGTGGGGTGTCCCCAAAAACCCCCAAAACCTTGGAAGTATGGTAAATTAGTCTTAGGCTGAGGAAATGAGCAAACAGCAGAAAAAGAAGAATATGATCATAGAAAATTACTTTAGTCCCAATGAATATTCAGAAGATGGAAAACTCGAAGTTTCTGTATCCAAAACCTCCAAGAGAAATAGAAAATAGGCTTAGGCTATGGATGAGCCCAAAAACGCCTTTGCAAAGCAATTAAGGAAGGTAGAGGAAAAATTAGGAGTAGAAATGAGAGTGATGCAGATAAATCATGAATATCAAATCAGCAGTAAGGTGAAAGAAATACAAAAAGAATACTGAAGAAAATAATATCTTAAAAACTAGTTTAGGCCAAATGGAAAAAAAGAAAAACAAAAGGCAAATGAGGAGAAGAATGCCTTAAAAAGCAGAATTGGCCAGCTGTAAAAGGAGATAAAAAACTTCCTGAAGAAAATAACTCTTCCAATGCAGAATGGAACTAAAGTAAGCTGATGACTTTGCAAGAAATCAGGAAGAAATAAAACTCTTCCAAAAAAGCCAAAACTAGGGGCACCTAGGTGGCACAGTGAATAGAGCACTGGTCCTGGAGTCAGGAGTACCTGAGTTCAAATCTGGCCTCAGACACATAAGAATTACTTAGTTGTGTGGCCTTGGGCAAGCCATTTAACCTCATTTGCCCTGCCAAAAAGTTTTAAAAAGCCAAAAATTAGAAGAAAACATGAAATATCTCATTGGAAAAACAGTTGAATATATCTCATTGAAAACAGTTCCAGGAGAAATAATTTACACTACCTGAAAGTCATGACCAGGAAAGTACTCTAGACTTCATTTTTCAAGAAATAATACAGCAAAATTGCCCTGAGATCCTAGAAGCAGAGGGTAAAATACAAGTTGAGGGAATTCATCAGTCACCTCCTCAAAGAGACCCTATAGAAAAAGTTACAGAAATATTATAGCCAAATTCCAAAACTCCCAAATCAAAGACAAAATACTAAAGTTTCCAGAAATGAATTATTCAACTTCAGTGGCTCTATAGTCAGGATTACACAAGATCTGACAGCATATACATTAAGGACTCATAGGGATTGGAATATGTTATTCTGGAAGGCAAATGGTCTTGGTTTACAACTGAGAATCAACTTACCTAGCAAAACCATTTATCCTCCTTCAGGGGAAAAGATGGACTTTCAGTGAAGCAGGGGACTTTCAAACTTTCTTACTGAAACAACCAGTGCTGAACAGAAAATTTGATCTTCAAGTACAGGACTCTGGTGAACCATAGAGGGGGTGGACAAGAAGGACTATGAGGAACTTCATGATGTTGAACTGTTTGTATTCCTGCATGGGAAGAAGATACTGATAAGTCATATGAATTTTCTCATTTTATAAGAGCTCTTTGAAGGAGCATATATAGACAAGGCACAGGAAGGAGTGGAGTATAATGGCATAGTATAGTAAAAAGAATCGATGGGTGATAAAGGAAAGTACTAGGAGGAAGAGAAAGAAGAGGAAGAAGGAGCAAAGATATTTCACATAAGAGTCACGAAAAAGTTTTTTCAATGCAGTGGAATGGGGGAAAGCGAGAGGGAATGAGAGAGCCTTCATTCTCATCAGAAATGGCTCACAGAGGGAAATAACATACACATTTAACAGGGTATAGAAATCTATCTTACCTAGAGAAAAATGAGAAGAAAGCGATGAGATAAAGGGGAATGGAGGGAAGAAAGGGGGGAATAGATGATAGGAGAGGGAAGATTGTGGGAGAGAGTACTCAGATACAACATACTTTTTCCTACAGGGACAGGATGAAAGGAGAGACTAGAATAATTGAGAGCAGAGAGGAATAGTGTGGAAGTAAACACAACTTGTAATAGCAACTGTGGGAGAAATATTTAATTAACTTTTCTGGTGGTCTTATGATAAAGAAGTCAACTCACCCCAGAGACAGAGCCATTGGAATGGGAACAAAGACATTTGTTTTCTCTCTCTCACTATTTCACTATTCCTGAGGTTTCTCATCTTCTTGGGGTGGGGGGGGTATGCTTAGTCTTATAACAAGTTTATTGTAATAACATAAAATTAAAAATTAAATTAAAAAACACTTGTTACTATCGAATGACCCACTCCCTCTTTTTCCTGAACACTGGTGGCCTGTGTTCAAATTGCACCTCTACTCCTTACTATCTACAAGATATTGGATGGGTCAGTTTTTTTTTTTTTTCGGGACATCAAGATCTTCATCTGGACCAGACAGCTTCAACAGTCCTACCAGCCTATGCTACTGTCCAATTAAGTTACATTATTAAGGAAATAAATAAAAATTATTTTAATTTACAACTATGCAATATTTCCTGCATCTTCATGAAAATAGAAACACTTTTTGCCTCTTTACACTTTTCAGTTATGTTTCATTAAATAAAATGTATGCGGTTAACATAGCTTATGAATTTAACATGTTAAAATACTGTAAGGAAACAGATGTTGCAATATTTCAAATTACCAAAACAACAGTCTATTACATTGAACAGCTGTATTCCAGAAAATATCCAATCTTATTTGTAACACTATGAGATTCTTCATGATGTCATAGGATTTCAACTACTTGTTTCTTCTTTTCTGGTCATGACAAAGATCATTTTATGTGCAATGCTTCCCATAATCAGTCATATTATGAATGCCTCTCAAACATCATTTGATATAATTTCATGAATATGTGGAAATAAAATGCCATAATTTGCTGGCAGTATACTCTAGTACATATAGTCCTGGGCTTGGAATAAGGATGACCTGGGTGCAAATAGTGCTTCTGATACTGGTGAGCATTCTACCAACTCAGTAAGTAGCTCTATAAGACTATATGTTATAGAAGAATTATTATCTTTTTCAATGAATGGAGTTCTTTTGATGAAATAACAAATTCCTGATTTATTGATTTTTAGACATGGTATTCCAATGACAAATTTGTAAATTCCTTCTCCTAACATATTTCCATTCCACTTCTCCACCATATGATACTCTTCCCCCACATATATGCACAGTTTTTTTTATTTTCTTCTTTATTTATATCATTTTATTTTGCGTTTTTGACACACCAACCCCAGCATATAGTAGAGGCAGTTTTGAACTTGCAGCATATTACTTGTTTTCATGAAGAAAGTAAGCTTATTTTCTTTGTGTATTTATTTTAAAAAAAGAAATATAGAGTGTAAGGACATCCAGGACAGAGCCAAGATAGTGGCATGAAGTTAGAATGCTCCTGGAGCTTTTACCTGATCCCAAGCAAGAGAATCCACAAAAAATGCACTGACCAAAGAAGAGATGAATATAACATACAAAATGGATAATTTTGACTACTTTAAATTAAAAAATATTTTTGCAAAAATAAAAGCTATTCAGCCAAGATTAGAAAGATTGCAGAAAGATGGGAAACAATATTCACAGATAGTGTTTCTGAGACTAATTTATAAGAATACAAGCCATTCTCCAATTGATAAATGGTCAATATATAGGAATAGACAGTTTTCAGGTGAAGACATAAAACTATCTATAGTCATATAAAAATACTTCATATCATTATTGATTAGAAAAATGCAAATTAAAACAACTCTGAGGTTAATACCTCATGCCCATCTGATTGACTAAAATGACCAAAAAGATAAATGATTAATGTTGGAGAGGAGGTCAGAAAACTGGGACACTAATGCATTGGCTGATGGTTGTAAACTAACCCAAGCATTCTAGAGAGCAATTTGGAATTCTCAACAAAAAGTAATAAAACTATGCATACTATTTGGTACAGCAATACCACTATTAGATCTAAATGCCAAAGAAATCATTAATAAAGGGGAAAAGACCCACATGTACAAAAATATTTATGTCAGTTCTTTTCATGGACAAAGAATTAGAAACTGAGGAGATGCCCATCGATTGGGGAATGGCTGAACAAGTTATGAATACATGTATGTTTTGGAGTACTATTATTCTGTAAGAAATCATGAGCAGCTAGACTTCAGAAAATCATGGAAGGATTTACTTGAACTGATGCTCAGTGAAGTGAGCAGAGATAGGAGAACATTGTGCATATATATATATATATATATATATATATATATATATATATATATATATATGTATATATAAGCATTTCAGAGACAATTCTGAGAAATTGTTAATGCATTCACATCCAGACAAAAGACATTGGATTCTGGACAGATCCAATTATACAATGTTCCCTTTCAAAATTTCCTTTGTTTTTTTTTTGATTTTTTATGTTTTTCCCCTTTTATCCCCTTCTAATTCTTCTTTCACAACATGACTAAAGTGGAAATGATCATTTTTCTGACTGATTGAAAAATGAAATAAACTTTTGGATTTCGATTAATATATATATATACATATATATATATATATATATATATATATATATATAAAACCTTTTTATCTCAGTTTTTATATTTTTAAAACTAAATTTATTTTACATACATTTATAAACTATCCCTTACACGCTCCACATTGAACAAATGAATAGATATGTAGATAAACGAATAAATGGATAAATAAGTATCATAGAAAATAAGAATGTCATCATAAATATACATAGTGTAGCAAAACATCTGGTCATACCCCAAAATGTATGATTCTCTCTGTATTTTAAAACCATCTCTCTCCAATGTTTATTTTTCTATAAAAAAGAAATGGTCTCTAAGTGACTTGTACTTGAAGCAATGCAGTTTTACTTGGACATGACCTTAGAGATCATCTAATAAAACCCCTTCATTTTGTAGGTAAGAAACAGAATCCCAGAGAGAATTCCTGGAAGATGGCAGAGTAGATCAGAAAATTCCAAGTTCTTCAGATTGGTCCATAAACAAACCCAAAAAGCACCTCAGGGTGAACACAGAATGGCCAAATTAAACAAGAGTTGTAGCAGAACAGTGGTGCTACTCTTCTGGATAGTATCTGAAAAATGATCTGGTCTCCAAGAATCACAAATAAAGTATAAATACATCTAGCCTTACTCCTAGAAACAACAAGAGGCAAGCCCTAGAGAGAGGAAGGTTGGAAGGTAGCCCCCATGAATTCTCATCTTCTAGACAAGTATGGGGAATCAGCTTCTTGGCAGAAGAGAGGACACTTCTGTTGATAAGGGATACCAGACCCATGTGAGCTACCTAGAGAGGATCCTGGGCAGGAGACTCTCCTGGTGAGGGCAGAAACAGTAGCAGGAGACTCTACTGACTGTGGACACTTAAAGGATAACTGAGTTCTAAGTCTTGTTTCCAGGCCAGAGGGGAGAAGATTATAGCCAATGAATGGTTCTCAGGGACTGAGATCATTTCCAGGACAGTGTGCTGAGGGGCCCCAGGTGTGACTTGGAGGGGGAAAAGAGTGATGAAATTAATCTCCGAAGAAAAATCCTGAGGTTAAAGATGCCAACCCTCAAGTCACATGAATAGAGGAAAAAATAAATATATAAATAAAAGCCTAAAAATTCTTTGAAGTGATCAGGTAAAAGAGAAAGAAGCCAACCATAAAGTTACAGTGGAAATAGAGAAGACCAGGGTTCATCTTCAGAAGATGTGAAGCAAAAGAAAAAAAAAGCTTTTCCTAACCCAAAGAGCAACTTCAAATGGCTATCTGTCACCCCAAAAAAAATTCATAGAGGAACTTAAAAAAAAACTTTAAAAACAAAAGAGATTGAGGAAAAATTGAAAAAAGAAAAAAACAATCCAAGAAAAAGAAAAAGATTATGAAAAGAAAGTGAACCAAATGGAAAAGGAGATGCAGAATCTTAAGGAAGAAAATGATTCCATGAAAATTATAATTGACCAAGGAGTAGCCAGTGAAATTACAACAGAACAAAAAAATAATTAAAGAAAAAAATAAAGATTGAAAAAATAGAAGAGAATGGCAAACATTTCATAAGAAAAACAACCAATTTAGAGAACAAATGTGTGTATATATGCAAGTATATGTGTATATTCATATTATACACACACACACACACATATGTGGGGGTGTATGTGATGTAAGCACATATATATATACACTCACATACATATGTGTTACATTGCTATATATGTATCTATCTATCTACATATATATACATATATATATATATATATATATGTATATATATATATATACCTGTAACCTTCCTACCAGAGAGAAAGGGGAAAAGAAATAGTGTCAGTAGATACAGAAGAAAATCTTCAAGGGAGCAAAGGAAATATGGATAATTTTGAGCACAATGTGTAGTATTTATTATATTAAACTGTTCATTTTATTATATTTTCATACATCTTGAATTGGAAATTATTGCTTTTTGTTAACAAACTACTCCATGCTTTGCTGTGTGCATGATAATATTTTTTCCTTATTTTGTATTTAACTTTAAAATAAAAAATACACCAAAAAATAAAAAAAAATAGAAAAAGGAGAAGAAAAGAAATGGATGATCAGAAAGGAACATAATGTACAAGAAGGCATAGCTTTCATAGTTATTACTGAAGCCAGATTCCCTGCCATCAAACCAAACACTCTTTCCACGATGTCACATTCTGATTCCCTTGAGTTCCCTAATACTCTGACTTTATGGTTTGAAGTAGGACATAACTCTTCATCATTTTCTGATGCAAAGAATGGATCAATACTGATTCATTTATGCTCTCAACAATTTTTATCTTATTATTAATATCTTACCAAAGACACCTAGACTAGTTACATTCTTGATTAAATTAATAGAGGATTTCTGATTATTCATTCAGGAAGATGGTAGAGTGATGATTTAAGGGCTACAATGGATTTTTGTTCTTATTCTATTTTAGCAATGAAAATTACATTTATGTATGGGTACCATTTTCCTTTTTCATCTGTACTTCTCTTGTTTTCTTCTTAACTTTATGGAATTCAATAACAAGAATAAAAAGAGTAATGGGACCTGACCTGTGACAAGAATACTACCAGATCTATAGTTTCCCAACAACTTATTTTAATATTGATCAATTCCTCCTGGAATCTTCATCTTAAGGAAAAGCACAGGTCTGCTGCATTTCTTCTTTCATGCCTCTCTGGGTTTTCATCTTGATCACCCTGACTTCTTTCTTCCTATATAGAAATATGAATACCTTCACCTTATCATCTTTAATCTGTAAATTCTTTGAGGGAGGGACTCTCTTTTTGTTTATTTTTCTCAGTGCTTTTCATTGTGATTAATACAATGTAGATATTTAATAATGCATGTTAACTGACAATAGAAGGCAACTGAAGAATTTATTTATATATATACATATATACATATATGTATATGTGTATATACATATGTATATATGTATATATACATAATATCAAGAGGGTCTCATAACCTATGTTAATAGTGCCCTGTTAAGGGATGCTTTCACATGCTACATAAGTGTTTTGAAAATTTTCAAGCAATATAAAATATATGATAAGTATTTTTATTGTAGTCCTCTAGTCAAATTTTATGGTGGGATGGAAAGAACATATTTACAAGGGATAGTTCAGCAAAATATAATGACAAATCCTAAGGATATAACAAGATAAAACATTTATTTTATATCTCTAGTTTCAAACAAAATACATTGAAAATTTTAGCCTTAAAAATTCAGGAGAAACTGGTTATGCATGTATACTGAGAGAAAAAAAGTTTGGATTCCAAAGCACAAGATCCTTAGATTGATAAGATTTCAGAGATTAAAAACCCATCTAGTATTCAAAATTCTGATACATAGATAGGACTTAGATGTCACCTGGATCAGCCTTCTTAAGTGTGTATGTTTAATTTCCTTCAAAAAATATGAAACTAAAATTGATGCAATACAAATATTTCAATATACAAAGAACAGTGAAAGAAATTATGAATTATTTTTCCAAATTATTATAATTTCTTTAAATCTTTATCTAAATAAAAATTAATAGAAAAAATTAAAATTCCCTTCACTACATTTTATTTTCTTTGCATTTCAAATAATTGTATTGATGTTCTCTTTTGCTTATCTGTGATTAAATCTAATTCTATGGTGCCACTGCAACCCTTAATAAAATGGTTGCATATAAGAAAGTAATAAAATAGTTTCCCATAATAAATATATACAGTCAAGCAATACAAATGAACACAATGGCCATGTCAGAGAATTTATATCTTATTCTTTTCCTTTAGCATATTAACTCTCTTTTAGGAAGTGATAGATAAGTTCTTAATTGGTTAAATTCCAAGTGAGTATTTTCACTATATAAATAAAGAATTTTCCCACCTACCTACACATGTGTATATACATATATGCATATATATATATTATTTATACTTACTCATGTTTATATAGGCACACATATTACACACACAAACATTGGTGGGTATGTATCAAGAATAGAGTTTATTGTAAAAAATCAAAATGGACAATGTATTATCTAAAACTGAAAAATTTTTGACAGGATAAATTTCATTAGAATTAACAGAGAATTAATTAATTAATGGGTGAGGGATATTATAACCTTATTTTACAGATAAGTAAATCAAAACTCAGAAATGGAGTAGTGCATTCATTCTACCCTATTGAATTATATTAAAACAAAGGATTACATTTTTTGAAAATAATATATGGATTTCTGAATTATGGCGTAAATTAAAAGGAAACTGATCTACCCTCGGGATATCCATAGTGTTCAGACAAGGCTAATTCTGCTTGCTCAAGTGTAATGAATTATTAGTACTATTATAGTTAAGAAATGATCAATCTTCACCTTCAAATAATATGATCATGGCCACAGGTAAAATATTGGACCTACATTTGGCTGACTCTTACACGTCATACTCCTAAGCAATATCAAATTCATCTCAGTTATTATCTTTTAACCACTTATATTATCTATTCACACATATGTTTTTGTATGTGTATATATTTGTATATTCTGAGCTTATTATCCTACTTCTACCATCATTGCTCTTCTCAAATCCTAAAATTCCATAGGCAATAGATTGCTTCAGATTGTTAAATAAGAAAGTCTTCAAAGATTTAAAGCTCCAACCTAAAGGGCAATAGAAAGATGTTGAGTTTTAATTACCCTCAAGTATATCAGCAATGAAAATAAGTCTTATAATATCATCATTGAGTTGTATTACTGGAAAATAGATGAGATGAATTTTAGGAGTAATGAGAAATAATAAAATGGCATCCTTGAGAGCATATACAGAATCAAACAAAAGAGGAAGTTTTGCAGTATGTTAAATATCTTATGGAGTTTCTATGATAAAATACAGACACAGTAACACAGAATGAAATGACATGGATGAATTGTAGCCTGTGTTGTTGGTTGTAGGTTGCAACTACAGTAATAGAATCACAAAATTAACATTTATATTTGCAAACATCTTTTTACATTAATTCTTCATGTGATATAGGGGTAGTAGTTCTTATTATCCTCATTTTATGAATGAGGAGAGTGATTCTCTGGGAGGTTATATGATCACCAAAGATCATATTCAGTTGTTTCAGTTGAATCTTACTCTGTGTAACTCCATTTGGGTTGTCTTGGGATTTTTTTTAAATTTTATTTTGTTTGGTTTGGTTTGTTTCTTTGGCAAAGATACTGAAGTAGTCTGTCATTTCTATATTAATCTCTTTTTATTGATAAGGCAACTGAGACAAAAAGGCTAAGTGACTTGCCCAGTATCACATAGCTAGTAAAATTTCTGATGCTAGATTTGATCTCAGTGAGATGAGTTTTCCTGACTGCAAGTCCAGAACTCTCTCCACTGTGTCACTTAGTTACCCTCTATCAAAGATCATACACTGACTAAATAATCATAAATTTACTGAATCCAAAACAAGTTCTCTTCAATCTAATTACATTGTGAAGAATGACCTTAAAATGGAATATCTTCTTTGCTGAGAATATGCATGTTACTAATCTAATAATGAAATTTATTTCCTATATACCACTTTCTTTTACTCTCAAATAAAATTTGAACCTGAATTCTAATTTTCCAATCTCATTGATTACCACATAATCAAAGAAATATGTTTTAATTCAAACAACTTCTAGTTTGCATATGCATATATATACATATATATATATATATATATATATATATATATATATATATATATATATATATATAAAACCAATTGATTCTGAATGAAGTGCAACACTTGCCTTTATGTTTGGTTCGGTTTTCATTTTACTGAAAATGGAAATTATAAAACATATATATGTCTGTGAATATATAACATGTTATTTTTTTCTGTATTCAAATAATACTTTCTTACTGTAGGAGGAGGGAGGGATGAAAAACTGGTGAAGTGCTAAGCATATTTCTTTAAAATAGCTTATCAGACTTAAAAATAAGTTAAAAGAAATTAACCAAATCATTTTTAAGCAATCCACTCTTCCTTTAATGGGATCACAAGTACAAAATTATTAAAATTAGCATTCATTAAAATTTGACCTAAATAAGTCATTTCTCAGCCTGAGAGAATGGATATTTGTAAGACTGCCCCAAGATGTGTGAAACTATATTACAGAAATATGTACAACATATAGTGACTTTCTAAATACAAAAAAACCTAAAGAATTCTGTTAAATTGCATTCATAAAGAATATTATTAAAGAATTTTTTCTCAAAAAAATAAATAATATAAAAAATTAACCAAATTTTTAAATAGGTTTGGGAAGCAACAACATATGGATCATGATAAATAATGTTAGCAAATAACTACCCTGTTTCCTTGATAATTCTCACTTGGGATTCATTCATTTGCTTTCAGGTACTATAGTGTCTTATACAGGATAATTTAGTACAGTAATTAAGAATAGAAATATGTTACTCACAAATACTGCAGTGCTTATCAATATATAATATAATATAATATATTAATACTATATATAAATAATTTACTTGCATAAAACTGTACAGGACTTATTAATATACACATCATTTATGATAGATAAAAAGAGATTAGTATCAGTTATTATTATCAGTTCTCCTAGCCAGTTGCTTTTCAACTGTCTATTGTGATCCCTTAAATGTAAGTATTTTCAGAGAACCAACCATGTCTGGACTTACAAGCCACATCAGAGGGATAATATCCTCACAAAAGGTGCTGCTGTTTTAACAATAGGAAGAGAAAAGTAATAGAGGCTTATACAAATGCAGCAATGGCCTCCAGGTGCTGTTAAATAGAGCAGAAGTCAGTTGATAAACATTTATCAAATATCTACTAGGTATCAGTCACTCTAGTAAATGTTGGAAATACAAAGAAAGTTGGGGGAAAAAAAGAAGTAGCTATTATCAAGGTGCTCACACAGGGAAACCTTTGTTCTGCTAAGGGTCATTTGGATATTTATAATATCATTTATAAAAAGCTATTAGATTTATGAATTTAGAATCCCATCAGCTGTTGTCTTAGCAGAACCAAACTAATGTGACATGCTACCTTAAGGTTCCCTGCCCCCGGAAAGAAGAAAAAACTAAGTATAAAAAAGTTACATGGGGGCGGCTAGGTGGCGTAGTGGATAAAGCACTGGCCTTGGAGTCAGAAGTACCTGGGTTCAAATGTGGTCTCAGACACTTAATAATTGCCTAGCTGTGTGGCCTTGGGCAAGCCACTTAACCCCACTTGCCTTGCCAAAAAAAAATAAACTTACATATAAGAGTAATGTGAATATATAGGATAAAGAGGCACTATTAATATTAATGGAGAACAGGACAAGACTTCTTAGAGCAAGTCAGTTGGAACTTGGAGAAAGCCAGAGAAACCTGGAGACAGAGATGAGGCTAGGCATTCCAAGCATAGAAGATAGCCAGTAAAAAGATCAAGAATTAAAAGATGAACTATTCTGTGCGAGGAAAAGAACAAAGGTCAATGTCTTTGGATTGCAGAGTACTTGGAAGGATGTAAAAACACCAGAAAGGTCAGAAGGGGGCAAGTTATGAAGGTCTTTAAAATTAAAGAGGATTCCCCTAGAGGTGAGTAAGTTGGATAAGGACATGAACAGGTTTTCAATAGTTCTCCATTGATATCTGTGAAACAGACTAGAAAAAATCCTTGGAAATTTATCTGGTATTCTAACTGTTATTTGCCTACTTCTTTTGGACATATTGATTTTGCCTACTTCTTTAGATCTATAATTTGAATAAAATTCTAATTTCACAACTCCCTGGGAATTAACTAGTACCTTGAACATCACAGATGTTTAATAAATGCTTATTGGATTGAATCAAATCTGCACATAATGTGGGACACATTCACTGTTTTCCCAGTCTTATTTAGAATTTTTAGTCTTGAGAAAATTTTAAGGTCCTAGAAGAGACAAAGGACATAAAATTAGCCATGTTGGTCTTTGCCCCATGTTTCTGTCAACATCTCAGACCTAAGGAAAATCTCACATAGATCAGAGAAGAAAATATGATAGATATGGTCGTATTTAGATATTCTTGGATGCATGATAATTGTATATATTTAGTTCCTAGCTCTGCTACTCAATCATTCCCACTCTCCCTCCTAATATCACATTTCCTTGCCAACTATGAAATAGTCTGGAAGGAAGCAACATCCTCAAAAGAAAGGATAGCTAGTTACTTAAATAAATTTATGTATTTATGATAAAATGTTCCATAATTTTATTTTTCAAAATTTGTTTTATGCTATATTTTCCTTTCTATTATATGCAATCCATTGAAAGTGAATGTTTGGAGAGAATTCTGGAAAGATGGTGGAGTAGTTCAGAAAATTACAAACTTTCCAGATTTTCTCCATAAACAAGTCAGAAAACACAAACAAGACTTGGGGCAGAATAGTGGTCCTCTTGGGATAATTGGAGAAAATCTGAAGAAAAATCCCAGTCTGAAGTTCCTTTTCCATCCTCCCAAATGAAGTCTAAACACCTCCAGACTACGTCTCTGAAAAAAAGCAAGAGTTGAGTCTTAGGGGCATCTGGAGTAACAGATAGCCTGTGTCTCAGCCATGGGAATTCTCATCTGCCAGACAGAATGGGTATTTGGCTTTCTGAACAGGGGAAGAGAGGGAGCTGATAAGGGACACAAGGTCCAGCTGTACTGCCTAGACATGGTTCTAGGCAAGAAGGAACCAGCAAGGGGCAGTTAGATTGTGCAATGGATAGAGCACTGTCCCAGGAGTCAAGAGGGCCTGAGTCCAAATCTAACCTCAGGCACTCAGTGATTGCCTATCTATGTGAACTTTGGCAATTCACTTAACCCCCATTGACTTAAAGAAATAATTTTTTTATAAAAAGGAAAAACAAAAAAGAAGGAACCAGCACTTGACTCCTGAATACAGAAGCAGAGGGGTAGGATGCTGCTGACTGAGGACACCACTGGACCTGGTTCTAGGCCAAAGAGGAGAAATGAAGGTTATATCCATTGGGTGGTTCTCAGATAGTAGGAGTATTTCCATCATAGTGTCCTAAAGGGCTCCAACCAAACTTGGAGGAGGAAAAGAGTTCAGAATTTGATTTCTGGACAAAGTGCCTGGGTCAGAGAACCCATCCCCCACACCCCAGGACTGGAGGTTAATATAACCATAATCTGCTAAAAAATATTTTTATATTGTTAAATAAACAGGCAAAGAACAAATAAAACAACCACAGTTAGTTACTACGGGAACAGAGGAAAATGGGGTTCATAATTCAGAGGAAGAAACTGAAACAAAAAAGCCTCTCCACTAAAGAGTAACAAAAATGGCTACCTGTTCAAAAAGAATTCATAGAACTCAAAAATTACTTTAAAAACCAAGTAAAAAAAGATTGGGGAGAGGAATTAAAAATAAAAAAATAAGAAGAATCCAAGAAAAGCAAGATTATGAAAAGAAATTTAGTCAACTGGAAAAGGAAATATCCAGAATTTTAAAGGAGAAAAATGACTCCTATAGAAAATTAGAATTGGGCTGAAAGGAAATCAATGAAGTTATTAGAGACCAAGAAATAATAAAACAAAATATAAAGAATGAAAAAATAAAAGATGTCAAATCCTTCATAAGAAAAGCAGCTGACATGGAGAACATATCCAGAAGGCAAAATATAAGAATACTTGGATTATCTGAAAGCTATGATCATAAAAAATATTGATACAATAATACAAGAAACATTTTTTAAATTGTCCAAAAATGTTAGAACAAGAAGGGAAAGTAAAAGTAAGAAAAAATTCACCAGTCATTACCTAAAAAGGATCCTAAGAAGAAAATGGATAGAAATATCATAGACAAATTGCAAAATCCCCAAGTTTAGGAGAAAATATTAAGAACAACAAGAGAAAAGCAATTCAAATATGACAGACACAGCTAGAATTGCATAAACCTAGTAGACAATATTTTAAAAAACTGAAAGTTTTGGATACTACATGTCAAAGAACAAAAGAACTGGGATTGCAGCAAAAAAATATCAATAAAGTTAAGTATAATCCTGAACAAAAATAGACATTAAATGGATTACCAGATTTTCAGGATTTTGTTACAAAAGGACCTGACTTTGATGGAAAATGTGACATACAAGGTTCATGAAAATTATAGGTAAACATTAAAGACTAATTATAAGGGACTCAATAAGGACAAATTGTTTACTATTTATATGTGGAAATGTAAACCATATGTTCAAGAATGTTATTAGTGATTAGGTACTTCAAAGGCAAGAACTAAGTAGGATGTGATTCTGAAAAGTAAAATGTTCTAGGAAATGATTAAAAAAGTAGTTATCTTATTATACTATTGAGATGTGAGAGCTATAATTGATACAGAGGAAATAAATAGTAACGGAGAGTTGGTAGTTCTGGAAACCTACTCTCATCAGGAAGTATTAAAGAGGAAATGAGAGAGAGAGAGAGAGACAGACAGACAGACAGAGAGACAGAGACAGAAACACAGAGAGAGACAGAGATAGCGACAGACACAGACACAGACACAGACAGACACAGACACAGAGAGATGATTGATATGGGAAGTATATAAAAATCATTTCAATTCAGAGAGAACAGGAAAGGAAAGGGAAGGTGTTAAATTAGACGCTAAGGAAATATATTTATATTTAGAAAGGTGTATAGATTAGTGGAGAGGGGTATAGAAGGATGTGTAAGAGAAATTATTGGAAGGGTGGTAGGTTAAGGAATTTGAGGGCAAGGTATCAAGTAGAAGCAAAGTAGAGGAGTGAGGAGGGGTTATTACTTTCAGTAAATGTTATAAAAATAAAAGATACACACACGCCAAATAGATAGATATCTACAAACATATATGTGTACATGCATATATAGTATTTACATATAATGGAATTTTGAAATATAATTTTTGCTTTATATTAAGAATCCTCTCATGTTTTGCTGTATACATGACAATTGTTTTCTTATTTCATTTAAACTTATTTTACAAGTTTAAAAATAAAAATAAAACAAAAATGAAAATACTTTTAAAATATTCAATTAGAAGACAGATGTAAGAGTTAAAGATTTGTTTAATTTATCTTTTGAAGTTTTATTTTGAGAAATTTTGAGAAATCAAAATGACCATAGGAAACATATAGGCAAGATTTAAAAATATCTTTTCTCCTGAAATACTTATATTTCACAAAAAATTTAATTGTGACCTGAATTATCTAGATACTTTTTTCTCAGATTTCTCTTAATTTGCATTTTAATGGATTTAGAGAAAACTTACTACCCCCAAAGAGTATGATCTGATATTCTGGAGGTGATCAGAAAATCAAAGGATTTTTCAATATTTTTGCACGCAAAATTTTTCTCAAACCCTTCTGTCCCAAGAATGTATCAGAATAAAAATAATTAAGGGAGCCACATAAGTCTAAACCTTAATTATCCTAATTTCTACAGTTTCCCTGAGTGGTTAGGATTTCTGGTATGATATATTTTATACTTGTTACTGCACCTTTGGAACATGGCTCCAAAATCCACTCTGTACCTCATTTGGCCTCTCCCTCACTTGCTTGATGGTATATGCTGGTGAACATTAGCTAATTTCCAGGACAGACTTTTTTTTTTCTCTCTCAAAACTCAATTTTGGTCATGCATTGTTTTCAACGTCTTTCCTTATTGATTGTTCTAATATACCATTGTAAATATAGAACTCATTCCCCAAGTATTGAAGTAAAACAGCATAAATAAAAGTGATTTCTTAGTCAAATTTTATTATTAATGTAGATTAAAAAAACTTGCATTTAATGGAAATGTTTCAGAATTCCAAAGTTTGAAGGGAACTCAGCAGTCACCTAATCCAAAAGAATCACTGTTAT
The DNA here is from genome assembly GCF_037893015.1 of Macrotis lagotis. Taxonomy (NCBI): domain Eukaryota; kingdom Metazoa; phylum Chordata; class Mammalia; order Peramelemorphia; family Peramelidae; genus Macrotis; species Macrotis lagotis. The sequence continues at coordinate 134,848,443 of NC_133660.1, read as the reverse complement.
ATACCTATTGTTTTTTGTTGTCAATCAGTTGTTCAGTCACATCTAACTCTGCAACCGCATGTCAAACCCTTTTATTCTCTACAGTTTTCAGTTTGTTCAAGTTCATGTATATTGCTTGTATGACCCTGTCCAACTGATGTTCTACTATCCCCTTTTCCTTTTATCTTCAATCTTTCCCAACATCAGGGTCTTTTCCAGGGAACCTTTTCCTTCTCTTTATGTGATCAAAGTTTTTAAATTTTAACTGCAGTATTTCATTTTCCAATTTCAAATTATTTATGTATTGACTGATATGATTTATTTGCAGTGAAAAGAATTCTCAAAAGTCCTATCCAGCACCACTATTTAAAAGTGTTGGTTCTGTTGAACTCAACTCTCATTATAATCCAGGTTTTTCAGTCAAACATTGCTACTGAAAAAACTAACTTTGATTATATATAGAACTTTACCAGAAAGATGATGTTGGGGGCGGAGCCAAGATGGCGACATGAAGGGATCAAATCTTAGGAGCTCTCTGATAAAAACTCATAAACTAAGGACTCTAACTAAACTTTTGACAGTCAGAACCCACAAAGGGACCCAGTGAGGCAGTTCTCCTACCCAAGGTAACCTGGAAAAGAGCAGAGAGGCTCTGCTCCCAGGGCTGGAGGGGCGGCCCGCCTGAGGGGTGGCCTGCCAGAGCCAAGGAACTTCAGCCTCCCGGAGGCAGCCCCAGGGCGCTGGGGGCCACAGCTTGCAGCAGCGGGGGAGTCTCCTGAGCTGCACCCTGGGGAGCACCAGCAAGGATGGCAGCCCAGAACCAGGAAACAGAAGCAGGAGGAGCCAGTAAGCAGGAGCCCCCAGGGCATGAGCCCATTGAGCTGAGGGAGGGGAGTGGAGAGAGACTGCAGAGCTCTGTCCTCTGCCCCTGGAACAGGACTCTGGGGCTCTGACCACATTCAGATCCTGATTGCAGTCTAGGCCACCCCATAGAACAACAGGGCCCCCCCACTTCGGCCCCATGACAGAGGGAGGCGCATATGGTCATTTACAGACCAGGAGGGAGGACAGAACCTAACACACTGAGACCCTTGTGGGAGTGTTCCAAAAGCTCAGGAAGCACCCCAAAAAAACAGGCTTAGGCTGGGAAAATGAACAAACAAAGAAACAAGAGGAAGACCATTGAGAAATATTTTGCAAATGAGCCCAAGAAGGATCAAAATACTCAGTCTGAAGATGAGGAAGCACAAGCTCCTGCATCTAAAGACTCCAAGAAAAACAGAAATTGGGCTCAGGCTATGATAGAGCTCAAAAAATACTTTGAAAATCAAATGAGGGAGTTAGAAGAAAAACTGGGAAAAGAAAGGAGAGAGATGCAGGAAAAACATGAAAATGAAGTCAGCAGCTTAGTCAAAGAAATCCAAAAAAATGCTGAAGAAAATAGCATGCTAAAAAACAGCTTAGGTCAAATGGATAAAACAGTTCAAAAAGTTATTGAGGAGAAGAATGCTTTAAAAAGCAAAGTTGGCCAGATGGAAAAAGAGATAAGAAAACTCTCTGAGGAGAACAAATCCTTCAGACGAAGAATAGAATTCAGGGAGATTGATGAATTTACCAAAAATCAGGAATCAATATTTCAAAACCAAAAAAATGAAAAATTAGAAGAAAATGTGAAATATCTCATTGAAAAAACAGCTGATATGGAAAACAGACTTAGGAAAGATAATTTGAAAATTATTGGAATACCTGAAAGTCATGATCAGGAAAAGAGCCTTGACATCATTTTCAAAGAATTACTACAGGAAAATTGTCCTGATATTCTAGAAGCAGAGGGCAAAATAGAAATGGAGAGAATCCACCAATCCCCCCGAGAAAGAGATCCCAAAAAACCAACCCCCAGGAATATTATAGCCAAGTTCCAGAACTCCCAAGTCAAAGAGAAAATATTACAAGCAGCCAGAAGGACACAGTTCAAATATCATGTAGCTGCAGTCAGGATCACACAGGACTTAGCAGCAGCTACTGGAAGCTCATAGGGCTTGGAATACAATATTCTGGAAGGCAAAAGACCTTAGAATGCAGCCAAGAATGAACTACCCAGCAAGGCTGAATGTCCTCTTCCAGGGAAAAAGATGGACTTTCAATGAACCAGGGGAATTTCAAAGGTTCCTTTTGGAATGGCCAGAGCTGAACAGAAGGTTTGATCTTCAGATACAGGACTTAGGTGAAGCATGGAGATTGGAGGAGAGGGGGGAAATATGAGGGACTTAATGAGGATGAACTGCATGTATAGAAAAATGATACTGATAATATTCATATGAACCATCTCAGTTAATAGAGCAGGTAGAGGGAGCTTTTATAGTTGAAGCACAGGAGAAAGCTGAATTTGAAGATAAAATATGGTGTAAAAATGGAGTCAATAAGAAAAAAAGGGAAATGCAATGGGAGAAAGAAAAAGGAGAGGGGGAATAGTCCAAGCTATTTCACATAATAAGATTTTTTTTTATTACAATGAGCTATTGCAATGATATGGAATGGGGGAGGCAAGGGGGAATGAGGGAACCTTTGCTCTCATCAGAGATGGCTAGGAGAGGAAACAGCAAATATACTCAATGGGGTATAGACAACTGGAGTAAGAAGGAGGGGGAAGCAGGGGAAAGGGGTAGGGATGTGAATAAAGGAGGAGAGGATGGACCATGGGGGGACAGTGGTAAGATATAACACATTTTCTTTTTTTACTTCTTGCAAGGGGCTGGGATTGGATGGCCTGCCCAGGACCATAGGGCCAGGTGGATTCTGGGCCTAAGGGGTGGTACAGGGGCTCAGGGCTTCTTGGCCCCAGGACCAGGGATCTGTCTGCTGTGCCACTCAGCAAACCTACAGCAGAGTCAGAGTGAAAGGAGAGAGAAAATATAGTACATGGTAGTGGAGAAATAAGAAAGGAGGGAGCTGCGATCAGCAATGACAACATTGGAAAAATATGGAAGTAACTTTTGTGATGGACTTATCATAAAGAATGTGATCCACTCACAACAGAGTTGATGGTGTTGGAACAAAGACTGAAACACACTTTTTGTTATTATTATTTGGGGGAGGGTGCAGGGCAAGTGGGGCTGGGTGGCCTGCCTGGGGCCACGTAGCAGGGTTATCATTGGGTGTCTGGGGCCGGATTTGGACCCAGGTGCTCCTGGCTCAAGGGCCAATGCTCTGTCTGCCACCCAGCCACCCCTACTATTATTACTATTTTATTTTATTTTGGGTCTTTTTTTTTCTTCTTTTTGGTTTTTGCAGGGCATTGGGGATCAGGTGGCTTGCATGTCACATGGCTGGGTGATTATTGGGTTTACGAGGCAGGATATGGACTCGGGTGCTAGTGGCTCCAGGGCTGGTGCTTCGTCCATTGCGCCACCTGGCCATAGCTACAATTATTACTATTATTTTTTTTAATTTTAATTTTTTTCTCCCCCCTTTACTTTTTTGCCCAAGCAAATCTATCTATATTCATGGGGGGAGGGGTTTTTTGTTTACTTGTAAACAAGTATATTTTATCAATGTAAAGAAAAACATTTGTACAAAATGAGAATAAAAAATAAATTAAAAATTAAAAAAAAAAAAAGAAAAATGATGTCTCTGCTTTTTTGGTATGCAATCTACGTTTCCCATAGATTTCCTTCCAAGGAACAAAAAACTTTTATTTTCATGTCTGAAGTCACTGTCTGCAATAATATTTGAAACCAAGAATAAAAGATCTGACAATGCTTTCATGTCTCCTCCCTCTATTTATGATGGGATCAGTTCTCAAGATCTTGGATTTTTGGTGTTAAACTGCAAATCACTTTACATATTTTTTATCCCCCTCCTCAAAAGAGGAGATATATCTCTTACTTGAGATAGCCTTCCTACTTTAATTCCACCTTTTGATTCATCCAGCCTCACATTTGATAAAAAGTTGATGAGATATATATATATATATATATATATATATATATATATATATATATATATATATATACACACACACACAGAGATAGATAGTGGTAGAGATAGAGACAGAGATAGAGATAGAGAGAGAGAGAGAGAGAGAGAGAGAGAGAGAGAGAGACAGAGACAGAGACAGAGATAGAGACAGAGATAGAAAGTATAGATATGATATATATAAAACAATATATATGACTTTCTCTTTATATATATATATGTATATGTGTGTGTGTGTGTTCACACTCTTTTTCCAGTCTTGAACCAATCAGAGTTGTTTCATGTTTGGTTCTGTTGATTCTTGGCTTAGATACAGGTTTCTTGGGAAACCAGGAAGACACTCTGGTATTTCCGTCTCTTTAAGGACTTGTCGCAGACTTTAGTTCAGGAGTGGGGAACATTTTTTTCTGCCAAGGCTCCTGTGGATATTTATAACATCATTTGTGGGATATATTTGGTCAAACATTTAATTGTCACAGCTAAAAATACTATTAGAGTTATTGAATTTTTGAGTCTTACTTGTGGTTGCCTTTATAATGACCGTCCAATACAGTCCATGGGCAGGAGGTTCCTTGTCTTTGGTGTAGTCAGTAATTCAGCAGTAGATTTTTTTTTTCTGGAACTCTTGCTTTTTTCCCATAATCCAGTGAATGTTGGCAATTTGGTCTTTAGTTCAGAGCTCTACCTCTTTAAAAGATAACCTGCTCTTCTGATAATTCTCAGCTGACATATTGCTGAAGCCCAGATTACAGAATATTAATTTTAACCTTGTTGGTTAAATGTTAAATGAACACAATTTTTCAATAATTCCTTGGTGTCTCTTCTTTAGATTTTAAACACTGATTTTTTTTCCTAAATAAAATGATAACAGTTGAGTTTTCCAAATTTGGAGACATATTATATGCACTATTTTAATAGCATCATCTTTTAGATCTTAAATAGTCCTGATAGAATTCCATCACTTCCACTAGCTTATTCTTATCAATGTTTCTTAAGGTCCACTTGACTTCATTCTTCAGACTGTCTGACTCTAGATTGGCAATAAGACCAATGTGTTTTTCAATAATGTTAAGATCCTTCTTGAATGGTTATTTTATGTATTCTTTCCACCTCTTTTTAATCTTTTTTGCTCCTTTTGAGCCCCTGTAATTTTAAATATTTTATCATGTTTATTTTTTGCATGAGATTTTCCCTTGATATCCCTCATTTTCTTGAAGAGATCACTTGTTTTCCCATATATGGTTTTCTTCTATTTCTTTGTATTGTTCATTTAAGAAAATTTTCTTCACCTTCCTTAAAATTTTCTGGAATTCTACATTTAGTTGGGTTTGGCTTTAACTTTCTTTTTTATTTTTGCTGTCCTTCTTTCCTCAGCTATTTGCAAAACTGCCAATTTTCTTTCTTGCTCTGTCCCTAGTTCTTCAAGCATTCTGTCTATCAGATTTAATTCCTTAAATATATTTTCCACTTCTTCCTCATATTCATAAGTGATGTTATTTAGGTCATATATATTTGTCCTGTGACTTTTCTGTACTTTTTCAATTTAAGTCTGAGTTTTATAACAAGGAGCTCATGATCTGAGTCACATTCATTTCCAGATTTTGTTTTGACTGACTGTAGACAGCTTCTCCACCTTTCACTGTAAACGATATTATTGACTTAAGTTCAATTACAAGCAAGATTTCTAGCTCTGCTTTGACCATGTCTGGCATGGCTTGGCACATAACTGTTATATTTCAAGTTCCTCCTCATTATTTATCTTTAGAGCATAGGACTTTCCTTTTGTTCTTAGATACTATCCATAGTTGAGCTTCCCTTTGGTTTTGATTCAGAAACTTCATTAGCACTGGATCCACTTGTAATTGTTTTCCACTCTCCCCTAGTAGACAACTTCAAATCTAACCTGCTTATTTTCTGATGATAATGTACCGGATATAGGTCATATAGTCTGTGCTTGAAGAAGTTCAGGGAGGGAGCTGGCACAATTATTTAACACTTCTTTTATTCTTTTCTAATCATGTCTAATTGCTATGAAGTTTTTCTTCTTATTAATTAAAAATTTTTCTCTTTTCAATTCGCAATTATTGCTCCTGGCTCCTTTCTCTTTTCTCAAAGAGGATAAATCTAATCGATCTCAATCTATCTTCAGATGGTATGTTCCCACAGTCCTTCAGTTTCCTTGTTCCTTTCCTCTGAGTGCTCTATAACTTATCAATATCCTTATTAAACTATGATATTTAATGGCAAGTTCAGTATTCCAGGTGGGTTCAGTTGAGGGCAGAGAAAAATCATCACCTCCTACTTGAGCTTGTACCCTTCCTTAAGCCAGCTTAAAATGAGCTTTCTTTTGGCTACCATATCACACTGCTCACTCATATTAAGCTGTTCATTTTCCAAATGCATAGACCTTATTTTTTTAAACATATTGCTTTCCAACAAGTCCTCAAACATCTCATACTCTGAAATATGTTTTTTTCCTAGACCCCTGTAAGACATTACATTTATGCTCATTGAATTTCATTGCATTAAATTCTGTCAAATGCTCTAGCCTGTCAAGATCTTTCTGAATTCTGACTCTGTCACTCAATAACTTAGCTGTCCTTCCCTGCTTAGTGCTAACTGCAAATTTGATGAAGACACAATCCATGCTTTTATATAGGTCATTGATAATATTTTTATACTGCACAGGGATGAGCACAGAGCACTCTTCCTTCAGTCACTGTCTAACATAGACTCGATCTAGTTACTTTTAGAAATAACTTTAGAAAAATGCATTTAAGCTACAAGTATCAATTCTTTAACAATAAATCTAGAAAAATATCGGTATGCACTAAATTATTCCTTAATCACAGATTTCAAAAACATGAAACAAAAGTGATAGCTAAGTAACACAGTAGACCATACATCTGTAAGGTCTGAGTTCAAGACTGGTCTCAGACATTCAGTGGTTGAGTAACCCTGAATAAATTTTAATTCTCAACTGTAATATGAGGACAACAATAATACCTCTATGTTATTGTGAAATCGAAATTGTTAGTAAAAATTGCAAATGTTAAGGTATTATATAAATGTTTGTATTTTATGATGATAATTATGATGCCACCAAAATCTACCTTCTGTTTGATTATGAAAAAAGTAAGCAGTATCAAGGAGCTTTAAAAAATCCCAAGTAAGAAAATATAACTTGTTGAGTTCATAGCATTAGTAAAATATAAGTTAGAAAGACTAAATACAAGAGCAAATTATAGTATCTGAAGGGTTAAAGTGCATAGAGAGTTATGAGATAATTTCTGCTTTGACCTAAGATCACTGCATACTCAGACATTGGCCTTGAGACCACATTTCCTTTAAAGGAATTGCAGAAAAGATAATAGGTCAGGAAAATTGTCAGGGTCTTTTCCCCTTAAAGAAATGAGAAAAAATGCTTTCCCTAAATTTACTGAAAGTCTTAGTTCACTGGCCTAGTATAGAGGATGAAATGATACCCAGGAATTCCAACAGGTATTCTCCCACTTTACCCTCTTTCTTAACAATCTGTCCATGGCAGGCTCAAGATGGTGGGACCCTAATGGATTCAAATACTGTAAATGAAAATTTACCACTTTCTATGTGAGTAGAACAAGGTAATATGTGTGACCAGAAGGATTTTATATAAGCACGAACCCCACAGAATAACTGGCAGCTGTGGAGCTCAGATGAACTATATAGCATATTTTCCACCTCAGGTCAGCTTTACACCTTATCTCCCAACATAATATCAATAAGTGACTTGAAACCGCAACTCTTTGGTTCTAATTTTATCCAATCTGGTATTATATTGCAAAACTTGAGAAAAGGATATTTAACAAAGTATTGAGGTTATTTTTGAAAAGAAAAGCCATTCCAATGCTTATTAACTATATTTTTTCTCATCGGTATACATGAGTTCTGACAATTTCTTTCAACCCCACTTTGAAACATTTATGGTTTTTTCCAGATGGCAATTTATTCTTTTGAAATTTATCACACTTGGAAGGGACTGCAAGGGCCATTTGGTTCAACCTGCACTTGAATAAGAAATCTTGCTACAAAAATTCTGAACAAACAAGTGATTGTCCAGGTTCTACTTGAAGCTCACTAATAAGGAAAAATCTTGGTTCTAGTGATTACTCTGCCTTCAACACTTCACACTTCTAAATCCTTCGACTTAATTTCCCTATCTATAAAATGAGGATACTAGATAATCACATACCTCATTATAACATTCTGAAGATTAAATGAAAAGATTCATCCAAATGTTTTTGTCCTTAGGCAGGTCATGCAATTTTTACATAAATCTGATTACTGGGAAGATTATCTTTACATCCAGTCTAAATTTAACTCCCTACAGCTTTATATCCCATAGCTCTGAACTCTGCACAAAAAGATAATCCTTGAAATATTTGAAGTGTACAGGTCAATGAACTTGGAATCAAGAGAATCAAGGTTCTAATGCCACCACATATACTTTTTTTGTTGTTGTTGAATCCTAGGAAAGTAATTTTACCCCTCTGTGTTGAGGGTTCCTCGATTATAAAGTGACAGAAGGAGTGGGAGAGTGTTGATGAATTTTCATAACCCTTTTTCTAATTAAGAATCTGTGGCCCTATACTTGTAACTTTTTAATGTCTTTTTATTCAAAATTAAACATTCCCAGGTCCTTCAAATAGTCCTCACCCACCACGTTCTCTAGTTCTTTAATAATTCTCATTCCCATTTTCTGAACAAACTTCACTTCTTAGGTGTACCTAGAAGTGAAAATAGAATGTTAAATATGGAATAATAAAAGTATGACAGACCTATTTTCTTCTTGGTCATGGACATGATGCATTTTCTAATATGTGTATATGCCTATATTTTTGATACATATAATGTATACATAGGTAATAGATGCATAACTTAAGATATATTTCTATTTTGTGTATAGGCACATATGTATATTTATATATTTAATTATTGTTTTCCATCCTTACTGTTTTTCAGATACAACTCTCTCATTTTGGAACTGATATTTGGAATCAAAATAATCATCACCCAAACTGATGTTAGGAAACAAAGTCAGATTTTTAGTGAGTTTATGCCATGAACCATTAGAATTCTGATGAAGACTATAGACTCCTTCTAAGAATATTCTTAAAATAAAATACATAAAGTTACAAGATGAAATAAATATATTAAAATAAATATCCCCCCAAAATCACAGATCATTTGAAATCTATCCATGTACTCATTGAAGATGCTTGAATAGGAGATTAAAAACCCCTCTTTTAGACTTTGTGTCTCTGTTTCAAACACAGGTCAAAAACCAGAGTTCCTGAAGAAAAACTTTCTTTGCCCATGAATTCAAGACATAATTGAAGCTTAATAATGAGATTGTCAAAAAGTGAATTCTTTCAAGTAACGGTAAAGTTCATATTTAATTTATTTGAGACTTTGATATACCAATATTTGTATCATCAGAAATAAAGGGTCCTTTTGAAACAGTAGAAAGCATATAAATTTTTGAAGTTAAGGGGTAGTGGGTCAAATCCCAGGTTAGTTACTTCATATATATATGAGAATGTGGACAAATAACTATTCTTGATTTTTTTAATCTATAAAATGAGGGAATTTAAGTAAATTCTCTCTCTGATCACTTCCAATTCTAAAGATAAATTGAAATGTGTAATTGCATTTCAAACATACTTGGGTAGTAATTAAAATCCCTGTACAACCAAACAGCTTTACTAGTTATTTCGCATATATGACTATCCATCTGTTTAAATGCCTTTGCTTCATCTGTCCCCTAAATCTATGATGCCCTCCTCCTCTCTGTAACTATGAATTCCTAGCTTCCTTCAAAACAAAGTTATTTGATCACTTCCTCTAAACCACTTACTTATTAGTTCTTTCCACCTTCCAGTGCTGCTTCCTACATTTCCATATACAAAATATCTTTGTCCTTTTCCTATTCCCACTAATCTAAAGAATGTAAACTTGTCAAGGAGTAGAGCAATTTCTTATTTGAAAAATCCTTCCTATAGTACTGCACATAGAAAAAAGACAACAAATATTTTAAATTTAATTTTATATGAGTTATGGCTACTTCACAGATGAAGAACAATGAGTTTGAGAGATTAAATGATTCACCCAGCGTCATGAAATGTGAGATGCCAGCCATAAGTATTGAGATAGGATTCCAACTCAGGTCTATAATGTGACAATTTAAACTGTATTTCTATTATGACATGCTTGTCACTTATTGCCAACCACAGTGCCTTCCACAAAGAAAGCATTAAATAAATATTTATTGAATTAAATGTGCTGAATTGATAAATACTAGATAAATACTATTTCCTTTCTCAGAAATTGCTGTCTAGTGACATCACAGAGAGGGAAGAGGGCCTTTCATCTCTTAGATTCAACTCCAGATGGATCCAAAACAAATGCTACAATGAAACTGTCAAAAATTGTTGGTCTAAAAGTCAATATAGTCAAATAATGAGAATTATCTAATAAAGAGAAGTTCTGGTACTGTCAACAAAAGCTGAAAATATAATACAGAGCAATCATATTACAGGATATTTAGCCTAGTCTCTGTGTAATTTATCAAACTATAAGAATCTTCTCTAAAAGTTACAACAGATAATCAAGGAAGGACATAATTCATTCTGGTGGGTAGGAACAATGGAGGGAAAGTGATGAGCTTGGGCTGACACTATGTCAATCATCATCATTATCATCACTAATATTTATACAGCAGCTTATACAAATTATCTTTTTTTGATCATAGATGGAATATTCCTGAGTCCAGGAACCAGTAAAAACAATAGCCAAAAAGACTCTGCCTGGGAAGGGACAACCACATAGTTCATCTTACCATGTAATAAAGTATTAAGGAAACAGAGATCTTCTAGTCCAGCTTCCTTGTTTTCTAGAAAAAGGACAATGAGACTCAGAGACTTTAAGATGATAGCCTGGAGTCATTTAGTTAGTAATAGTCAGGTGTTTCATTATAACTCACTTCTTTCTTTCTTTAAGTCTAACATTTTATCCACTATGCTATGTGTTGTTCCAGGCAGGAAAGGATTGCTGAAGATATGAGATTATCAAGGCAAGATCCAGACCATAAGTGTGGACATGCTACCAAGATTAAAGCTCAGGGAGAATAAAAGGATAATTGAGAATGAGATAAAAGGGGCCTAGATAGGAAGGGTGGGGGGAAAAGAGTTGTTACTTTCATACAGGAAGCCCATATAAATAAAAGAACTTGGGTTTACAGGAATGCAAGGCCAACTTATCTTGCAGTTTCCCCTAAATTCACTCAAACTGGAAGTTGGTCTTTCAAGCTTGGAAGCATTATGCACTGATCTAATCATTATTATTGTTGCTATTATTAGTATTATTATTATTATTATTAAATGGTTCCTATGTGCCAGGATACAATAATAACTATATCATTTGATGATTACAATTTATAATTTAGCATTGGTATTTCATTTGATATTCCCAACAATTCTAGTGCTATTATTAACTCCATTTCACAGATGAGGAAATTGAGAAAAAATGGATTAAGTGAATTGTCCTGGGTTACAAATCTAGGGTATATAAGGTATATTTGAACTCAAGTCACTTCACTTCCGATCCAGTAGTCTATCCATAGTGCTGCATAACTATCTGGAAATCAGTACAAATTTTGGTTGCACTGCTAGCCTATCAATGTATAATTGGTAAATTCCCTTTAATTCTCTGGACCTCAGTTTATCAGCAAAAGTGAAACATTGGTTGAGATGGAATCCCATTTTTGCTTCCATTATAATGATTTTGATTCTGAGCAGCAGTGACCATTGAATTAGTGATAGAGTGAAATGAACTTTGGACCAGGATTTGAACTGCCTACATTCTCATTCTGATTCTATCATTTATCATTCTTGAGACCACAGACATTTAACCTCCTTAAGTCTATTCTTTCATAGGTAATTTGACTTGGATCACGGTGTCCACCTCACAAAATTACATTATGATATACTAACTTATATGTTTATGGGCAAAGCATTTAACTTCTTATTACCTCCCAGGCCAATCTTTTTTTTTCCATTCCAGTTTTAGACAAGTTGTTGATCTTCATAAATTAATAAAGTGACTGAATTTCCTGTACTGTCGAAGTCACAAGCTGAAGCAAAGCAAATAAGCATGCAGGCACATAAACAGACAAAGTTATAGATACAGATAAATAAAGAGATAAAACAAATACAGAGATAGATTTTAAAAAGTATTAAAGGTATGCATTTTTACCCACTTTGTTACAGAACATTAAACTATTCTTATTTTTTTGTTATGGATAGGATATCTTAAATGCAAATAATTAAATATTTTACATCAGTTTATTACAGCAAGGAAATATATTACAACATATGTATTTTTTATCATTTCCATTTGCATAAGGTATAAAAATGATGTTGAAAATCCCAAACAATAATACAGCAGAATAATTGAACATGAATACTTAAACTAGCAAGGACGGGCTATTTAGGACAAGATAGCAGAAAGGTATTATTGAAATCTAAGTAAGTTCACATGCTATTTCAAGAGCAATATAATAGTCCCTAATAACTTAATGGACTTCATGTCATATCTCCAATTCATTCAAGTCTGTACTTTAATTTTGGCTCTGATGTTGAAGACCTTTTAAAGACCATTTTATTTTCAGAACAACAGAAGCTAGCTGGCAATCAATTATGCATTTTACATTCTGCATTATATTTTTGACTCAAGATGTAGAATTTGTTGATAGATTTTGAGATCCCTGTGGCAGACATTTTCCTGCTCACTGCTTGCCAGTCCAGGTAATCAATTAAAACATTTTATTTCATCTTTGCTTAACAGCAACAAAAAGAGTGTTTTTGCAGATTAATTTTATAATGTCAAGGAAAGACATTTTGAAAATATATTGTTTGCAATATCAATATACAAGCTGCCTAGAGATTAATGCACTTGTCAAAGTGGTAGGCTGCAATCTGCTGATTAATTTTTCAGGGCCCTAAAAAGATATTATGGAGATATTTTCTTTGTAGCGTGTCTAATGTTTATAACAATTACAATATTAATTTACATCACAATTTATTAAAGTAAAAAAAAAACTGATGTTTGTTGAGAATGCATGTTGAGATTTGTTTGAGCAGACAAGAAAAGAGAATTACACAATTTTATTTCATATTTGTGACTTGTTTCAATGAAATAGTCAAAAAATACAAAACCTTAATGAGCATGATAGTTATTTTGTTTGACATTTTATATCTGTGTCTATTCAACTAAAGACAAGTTAGAGTTAACAATTATAATTTCATTTGTTGATCCATTCATTTATCTGACAAATATGTATTAGGCTCCTACTAAGTACAATGCACAGTGAAAGAAGCTAGTAGAGATAAAAGGACATACAAGATGTTGTCCCTTCCTTGAAGTAGCTTATAATCTCATAAAAGGAAGTAGACAAATACACAAATAATTAGAACAAAATTAGCCCATGATAAGTGTCTTAGTATCAGATCAAATGAGGGAAAGAACATTTCCAGTTAAAGAGATCATAGAAGGAAAGTTTCATCAGATATTGGTATTTGAGTTAGGTGTTTGAAAGTGGGGCAGGATGTAAACACAAACAAAAAAAGGGATAACATGGTGATATAGAAACTATGTGGAGCATGGACTTATTAGGGAGAAAATGTGTGACAAGGCTGGAAAAAGAAGGATTGAGTCAGACTGTAAAATTCTTTGAATGCTAAACAATGAGTTTTCTCTGTGTGTGTGTGTGTGTGTGTGTGTGTGTGTGTGTGTGTGTGTGTTTGTGTGCGTGTGTGTGTGAGTGAGTGTATGTATATTTTGCACCTAATGGAGTCTTTGAAGGGTTTTTGAGGAGAAGATTGACATGATCAAATACTACAGAAATATCCTACAAAAGAATTGTTTGAAATAGATACTGATCAGAAACAGTGAGATGTATTAGAGTATTATTAAAATAAGTCTGGTGAAAAGAACTAACTTCAAATGCACTATAATAGTAGCTGCATAATGTTGTACATTGAAAAAACACTATGTTTGGAATCAGAGAGCATGGGTTCAAATTTCATTTCTATTATTTGTGTGACCCAAGACCCTGAACAAATCATTTGACTTCTCTGTGCCTTAAATTTCTCAACTGTAAAATAAAACTATCAAACTAGACAGCCTCAGAGGTCATTTCAGACTTTAAATTGTGATCCCATTATCTAGTAAATTTTGATCAGTTAGCTAAAACCACACAACAGCATTTACTATCCACCATAAATTAGAAGACAAAAAAAGGGCAATTTAAATTTATTCTTGAAATTCAACAAATAATACTGCTTTGGAACTGGAGCCTTATCATAGACAAATTGTTCTCTACAACTACCTAAACATGACATTACTGCATAAAAATTGAAGAAAATCATTTTAATATATATCCAAATACAGTATATTTCATAATTTTCTATGTGGAATGAAAACATATTTTAAAAATATAGAGACCTTGTTGACAGAATCAAATCCATACGTTGGAACAATTTGATACACATGCTTATCATGCCTGTCACACACTGCCTGTCCCTCCAACCCATCCCACGAAAGTTATTTAAAAGATTTCAATGAACCTACTGAGAATCCATTTATATCCTAATGTACAGCTATCCATTGAATAATAGATATAAAGCAATTAAAGTAGAATAGTGACTTTTCTGGATCAATTTCTAGCATAATTTGACTGAAAATAATGAGAATGAGATGATGATAATAATAGTGTCTTGCATTTACATCATACAAAGATTTGAAAAATAATTAACTAACATTCTTTGATTAGATTATCAAAATATCACTGCTATATAGATTCTATAATTATTCCCATTCTACAAACGAAGAAGCTAAATATCAGAGAAATTTGAAGTTAACAGGTTTGTCCAATGTCACATTATTGGTTAATATGTTAAACATAATTTGCTCTAGAACTTTCAGGCTCCATGTTTAGTGATTTATCTATTGTTATATTGTCTCAAGAAAGACAAAAGTGCAATAATTCTATAAAAAAATACATAACATGCTAGGTAAATCAGTGGATAGAGTGCTGGACCTGGAGTTAGGGTAAGTTTCAAATCTAGTCTCAAAGACTTAGTACATCTGTGTACCTGGGTAAGTTTGCTTCAGTTTCTTCTTCTGTAAAATGAATTGCAGAAAGAAATGGCAAAACACTCCATTATCTTTGCCAAGAAAATCCCAAAATGACGTCACAAAGATTCTGACACAACTGAACAACAACAGCATGATCAATCTGCTTTATTTTTCTTGTTAGGTATTCAAGAAAGAAGGATAAACAGCAACAAGTATAATTCAAATAATATGCCTTACTGGTTTAACTCACTCCTTCACAAAGTTTTTATTTATTATTATTATTGCAATATTAATGATTTTATATTAAAGTTTTTGCCAAAATAAGATAAAAATCAAGAATTATAATTATACACTTAAAGGGGGTAAAAACATCTCTTGTACAAAAATATTTATAGCAGCCTTGTTTGTGGTGACAAAAAAATTGGAAATTAAGTGAATTTCCTTCAATTGGGGAATGGCTTAACAAACTGTGGTTTATGTATGTCATGGAACACTATTGTTCTATCAGAAACCAGGAGGGATGGTAATTCAGGGAAGCCTTGAAAGATTTGCATCAACTGATGTTGATCAAGATGAGCAGAAACAGAAAAAACATTTTACACCCTAACAGCAACATGGGGGTGATGATCAACCCTGATGGACTTGCTCATCCCTTCAGTGCAACAACCAGGTTCAATTTTGAGTGATCTGCAATGGAGAATACCATCTGTATCCAGAGAAAGTATTATGGACTTTGAATAAAGAACAAAGACTATTACCACCAAATTAGAAAAAAAGCATTATATTATTATGTAATTTTACTATCTCAGACTTTATTTTTCTTCCTTAAGGATATGATTTCTCTGTCATTACATTCAACTGAGATCAATGTATAACATGGAACTGATGTAAACACTAACAGAATGCTTTCTGTGGTGGGGGGAAGCAAGAATGGGATAAAATTGTTAAACTCAAAATAAATAAAATCTGTCTTTAAAAAATAATAAAAATAGAAAAAAGAATTATAATCATATTACTGATCAATACTTAGGGTTAAGCCCCATATTCTTCATTATAATGGGGTGTCATGATGGTTGTGTTTTTTTACCACAGCTTTCCTCATTTTATATTTCATAAAAGAGAGAAGTCAAATTCCTATTTGCAAGATGTGTTTTTCAATTTAGTTATCCTTAACAACTTGTCTAAGTTCTCAAGGACCCAAACAACTTCCTATGATTATGTGTTTCAAAGCAGAAAGCAATTATTCATTAGTTTCCCTATATAAATGAAGTCACAAGTCTAGTCTAATAGGAAAAATGTTCAAAATACTATTAAGATAACAGTGATGTGCTCATTAACACAGTCCCTATCTTAAAGAACCTCACAATTTAGATTGAAGGATAACAAGTATACACAATTACAAATACTACTACTACTACTACTACTACTACTACTACTACTACTACTACTACTATTATTATTGCTAAAGCAGATCTGTTTTCTTACTCATATAAGAGAATTGCCCAACAATACAAAGTATAGTTCAGTCTTATCTTCTCATGCTGCACAACTTTAATACATCTTATAAAGCCACCAAAATAGGTGCAGTCAGTCTCATGAGGGCACTATTCTAGATCTGTGCATATATATATAAATAGAAATGGAATCGAGAGGTGGTTTACTAGTCCTCACTCTTTTCAAATGATCAGCTCACTTCCTTTTTCAAGTCATTCTTCACATTGATGACATTTTTTTTTAGTTTTTGCTAGGCAATGGAGTTAAGTGGTTTGCCCAAGGCCACACAGCTAGGTAATTATTAAGTTTCTGAGGCTGGATTTGAACTCAGGTTTTCCTGACTCCAGGGCCAGTGCTCTATCCACTGTGCCAACTAGTTGCCCCCACATTGATGATAATCTTAATGTTTATTATCTTGAAGTCTACATACACTCAATTGTGCTCTTGTGCATGCATACATGCTCTTTGAGTGATCTTCAATTGTAATTATTTAGACAATGCTTGTTCATAAATGCTTGTTGATCATAGCATTCTATGACTTGTGTCAAGAACATCATCAAAAAAAACTGACATTAAAAAATAGAGATAAAAACCTTACTTCTTGGAAAATTAGTTGGAGGACAGGAGTTTTAAAAGATACATAGTTTTCCAGAGTTGATGCAATGTGTAGATGTCCTTTTGGTTAATTCTGGGCCTCATTCTTTGTACATCAGTAGTTTCTTGTGAAATAATCTGTATCAATGGACTTAAACCTCTCTATTTAAAATAATATCATAGACTGGACATTGAATTTCCTTTGCATACCTCCTCCACCCTCCCTGATAATAGCAAGATGAGCTGATGAAAGTTTTTGTTTATTTGTTTGTTGGGAGACCACTTATGTCATAAGGAGACTTTGAAACTAAATTCATCCAAGACAAAGAAGTTATAAATAGGAACCTCAGGAGGATAACACAACACTCCACAGCACTTTAAAAAAATATATATATATATACATATATATATATGTATATATATATATATATATATATATATATATATATTAGGTATTTACAAGGCAAATGGGGTCAAGTGGCTTGCTCAAGACCACACAGCTAGGTAATTAAGTGTCTGAGGCCAGATTTGAACTCAAGTACTCCTGACTCCAGGGCCAGTGCTCTATCCACTGCATCACCTAGGCACCCCACAGCAGCACTTTTAATTTGAGGTATTTAATGTGGAAAAAAGTTTATATTTATATATGTGTGTGTGTTTTTATGTAGCTATTTCAGAATGGTCAGAAATAACTTATTCAATTAGGATTCTTAAGAACTTTCTCTTAATCTCTGCACCAAGTTGAAGTGAGTCATTTTTATTCAAGTATTGTCTAACTATGGAATATGAGTTAGGCTACCTCACAGTTTTCATAACCATGTTAATCAATCACAGACCAAGCCTTTAAATCTAATTCATTCATAAACAGGAGGAGAGAATCATCTACAATAACAGTTAGGTATTGGTCTGCACCATGGCAAATTTAAATGATTTATCTTATTGTCTGTACCTGAAGATGGAAGACAGTTATAGTCTTAAGTAAATATAATACAAATAGTTGATGAATCCAATGGATAGAGGCTAGACTATGAGTACAGGAAAATTTGAAATCATATTCTACCTTAGACCCTTTTTAGCTTTATGGTTCTGCTACCTGCATATCACCTTATTAGTAATGAACTTAGTGCAGACATTCAGTTTATTTAGCCCATTGCAGATCAGAATTTCTAAACTCAAGTTTCAAAGCTTTCATGGACATGAAGTTTTTGTGAAGAAGTCATTTTGATAAATGCCATGAAAGAAATATAAACAAAGTGATTCATAAACCTCAGCCTCCTAAGAATTAGAGGCATGTATCATCAAACCTGAATTAAATTAATTTCCATTTTGGTCTCCTTTATTTTGCCCTCTTTTATTCTAAAAATCACTGAGCATAAAAATTAATGATGAAATCAATTGGAGACTCTTGTCAAATTGTTCAGAGATGTCCTCTCATCTTTAGCAGCTATAATATGTCACAATCCAGATAGAATTCTAGACACTGCCTGGTTTTGTTCAGGTATCTGGCTAGGAACATTTTTTAATACATTATCTAAAGGATGTTTTATGAGCAGAGCCAAGATGTCTGTGTGAAGTCAGCATTTCCCAGAACTCCTTCCCCCCAAAATCTCCAAAAGCTGTCAAATTATGACTCTAGCCAGAATTTAGAGGAGCAGAACCCACAGAAAGACTGAGTGATACATTTTCCCAGTCCAAGACAAGAGAAGTTCCGCAGGAAAGGTGTGTTTCACCAGGACCAAGAGTTGGAAAAAAGTCCTAGTCATGGTTGCAGTGCAGCCTAGCCCAGCCCAGCCCATGGATCACCGAAACAGCTTGAAAGGGTGGTGAGAGAACTCTGCTGTACCAGAATGAGTGTGGAGTAAGGAGCATCTGCTGCAGAACCTTCAGGAAGAATCGGGAGAAACCAGGCTGCTCCTCCAGAACACAGCCCACAGACAGTAAGGGGATCACTAAAATCCAGGTTGCAATTTGGTCTTCCATACTAAGACAGCAGGGACCCTCCTCACAGCTCCAGGGCAGAGGCAAAAGCCTGTGGTCATCTATCAAAGCACAGGCAAGAGAACATGAGTCCTTGGAGGAATAAAGGTCCCAAAAAAAACCCCATCGCCTCGGTAGTTCTGTAAATTAGACTTGGTCTGTGAGGAAATGAGTAAGCAATAGAAAAAGAAGAATCTGACTATAGAAAATTACTTTGGTCCCATGGAAGATTAAAACACATACTCAGATGATGATAAAATTGAAGCTTCCATATACACAACCTCAAAGAGAAATAGAAAATGGGCTCAGACTATGGATGAGCACAAAAAAAGGCTTTGACAAGCAATTAAGGGAGGTAGAGGAAAAACTGGGAGGAGAAATGAGAGCAATGAAGAAAAATCATGAAAGCCAAATCAGCAGCTTGGCAAAAGAAATACAAAAAAATACTGAATACAATAATATGTTATAAACCAGTTTAGGCCAAATGGAAAAAGCAAAAAAAAAAAAGGCAAATGAAGAGAAGAATGCCTTAAAAAGCAGAATTGGCCAGCTGGAAAAGGAGATAAAAAGCTCTCTGAAGACAATAACCCTTTCATGGGGTGGCTAGGTGGCACAGTGGATAAAGCACTGGCCCTGGAGTCAGGAGTACCTGTCTCAGACACTTAATAATTACCTAGCTGTGTGGCCTTGGGCAAGCCATTTAACCCCATTTGCCTTGCCAAAAAAACCTAAAAAAGATAACCCTTTCAAATGCATAATGGAACTAAAGGAAGCTGATGACTTTGTGA
The DNA here is from genome assembly GCF_037893015.1 of Macrotis lagotis. Lineage (NCBI taxonomy): Eukaryota > Metazoa > Chordata > Mammalia > Peramelemorphia > Peramelidae > Macrotis > Macrotis lagotis. Next base: position 134,828,461 of record NC_133660.1, on the reverse strand, counting down.
GAAATCAGGAAGAAATAAAATTCTTCCAAAAAAGCTGAAAATTGGAAGACAATGTGAATTGTCTCATAGGAAATACCTCATAGGAAAAACAATAAACCTTGAAAAGAGATCCAGAAGGAATAATTTAAAAATTATTAGGCTACCTGGAAGTCATGAACAGGAAAAGAGCCTAGACCTCAGTTTTCAAGAAATAATACAGCAAAATTGCCCTGAGATCCTAGAAGCAGGGGGAGTAAAATAGTAATTGAGGGAATTCAACAGTCACTTCCTGAAAGAGATCCCAAAAGAAAAACTTCCAGGAATGGTATAGCCAAATTGCAAAACTCCCAAGTCAAAGATAAAATGCTAGGGCAGCTAGGTGGCGCAGTGGATAAAGCACCGACCCTGGAGTCAGGAGTACCTGCTTTCAAATCCGGTCTCAGACACTTAATAATTACCTAGCTGTGTGGGCTTGGGCAAGCTACTTAACCCCATTTGCGTTGCAAAAAAGACCTAAAAAAAAAAAAGATAAAATGCTAAAAGCTGCCAGAAACAGTTCAACTTCAGTGGCTCTATAGTCAGGATTACACAAGATCTGCCAGCATCTACATGAAGGGCTCATAGGGATTGGAATATGATATCCCAAAGGCAAAATATCTTTGTTTACAACTGAAAATCAATTGCCCAGCAAAACTGATTATCCTCTTTCAGGGGAAAAGATGGACTTTCAATGAAACGGGGGACTTTCAAACTTATCTATTGAAATAACCAGTACTGAAACAGAAAGTTTGATCTTCAAGTACAGGACTCTGGTGAACTATAAAGGGGTGGATGAGAAGGACTAATTATGAGGAACTTGATGATATTGAACTGTTTGTATTCCTGAATGGGAAGAAGATACTGATAACTCATGAATTTTCTCATTTATAAGAGCTGTTAGAAGGAACATAGATAGACAGGGCAAAGGAAGGAGTGGAATATAATGTTATTATATAGTAAAAAGATGGAGTCAGTGGGTGATAAAGGAAAGTACTTGAAAGAAGAGAAAGCAGAGAAAGAAGGAGCTAAGATATTTCACATAAGAGTCAAGAAAAGCCTTTTTCAATGGCGTGGAATGAGGGAAGGCAAGAGGGAATGAGTGAACCTTCATTCTCATTAGAAATGGTTTGCAGAGGAAATAACATACACATTAATAGGGTATAGTAATCTTTGTTAACCTAGAGAAAAATGAGAAGAAAGGGATGGGATAAGGGAGAATGGTGGGGAGGGAAAGAGGTGGAATAGGTGATAGAAGAGAAGGAAGATTATGGGAGAGGGTACTCAGATACAACACACTTTTTGGACAGAGACAGGATGAAAGGAGAGAGAGAGAGTGAGAGAATAGAATAAATGAGAGGGGGGAGGAATAGATGGAGGGAAATACAGCTAATAATAGAAAGTGTGGGAAAAATATTGAAGCAACGTTTCTGGTGGACTTATTATAAAGAAGGCAACTCATCACAGAGGCAGAGCTATTTTTTTTCTCCTCACTATACTTTAGGTTTCTCATCTTCTTTTGGGGGGTAGAGTTTATGTTTACTCTTATAACAAAATTATTGTAATAATATAAATTTTTTTAAATTTAAAAAAGAAAGTTTTATTTTATATAAAATTGTAAAAGTTATTGTTAGTTCAATGTCAATATAAAGTAGTGCTATCAAAATCAAATAGAGTCTCTAAACTATATTTAAGGAACCTTGTGGACACCTATTGAATTAGAAAAACACTAGTTAACATTACTTAAGTTTTATTAGAGTTTTATTTACTTTTAAATTAATTTCTTCATCACATTTAAAAATATTGTAGTGGAACTGGTATTTATCGTGGGCCATGACTTTGACACAGTTCTTTAGCACATACTGCCTCATGAATGGCAAGTAAAATCAAGTTATGATTGTTGACTCATGTGAGCATCATAAGGTGAGTTTTGATCATGTCTTATGAAAGAAAGTTCCTGTTGATTCTTGACAAATTTTTAAATGAACTGTCAATTTGTCTTTTTTTTATTTTTCCCTAGAGAAGAATATTAGCCTCCCTTCCAATTTCTTGAAACTTCCTATCTTCTTTAGTGAAAACGTATTTAGTATCTTAGTTACTCCAGTAAGCTATGAAATTGTTTACCAGACAAAGATCTCACATTTATTTATTTTTTATTAAATTTATTTATTCATTTTCATTGATAGGCACATATATATATATATATATATATTTTATATATTTAGGTTTTTGCAAGGCAAATGGGGTTAAGTGGCTTGCCCAAGGCCACACAGCTAGATAATTATTAGTTGTCTGAGACCGGATTTGAACCCAGGTACTCCTGACTCCAAGGCCAGTGCTTTATCCACTGCGCCACCTAGCTGCCCTCTACACATGTATATTTTTAAGTTACAAAATGTTCTTCTACTCCTCACTTCACATTTCCCCTCCCCTCATCAGTAAAAAGTCAGGTTAGCATTGTATATGCATATTTTGAATTCCATATTTACAGAATAATAACTTTTGGCATGAGAAATTAGGATTAAGGGAAAGAGATACATAAACTGTTTTTATAAGTGTTCATCAGTTTCTGAATGGTTGGGTTTTGTTGCATGTGTTTTGTTTTGTTTTTTCTTCCATTGGATGGAGATAATATAGTCCATAGCCAGTGTAATACAATTGTCCTAGCTCTCTGGATTGTTGAGAGGAGTTGCTTCCATCAAGGTTGTTCATCTCAAATATATTGTTGATGTGTACATTGCTTACTTGGTTCAGCTCCCTTCGCTCAGTATCAGATCCTATTACTCATTCCATGTTTCTCTAGAATCCAACCATTTATGGTTACTTATAGAACAATATTATTGCACAGTATTCATGTACCATAACTTGTTTAACCATTCCCCAATTGATGGGCATCCCTCAATTTCCAATTCTTTGCCAGTATAAAAAGAGCTGCTATGAATATTTTAGATTATGTGGGATCCTTCCTATTTTTTTATGATTTCTTCTGGATAAAGACCTAAAATTGGAATTGCTGGTCAAAAGGTATGAACAATTTTATTGCTCTTTGGGCATAATTCCATATTACTCTCCAGGAAGGTTGGATCCATTCACAATTCCATCAGAAATCCAAATGTCCCGATCTTCTCACAACCTCTCCAATATTAATCATTTTCCCTTTTTCTCATCTTGGCCAGTCTGATAGGTATGAAATGATCCCTCATTGTTGCTTTAATTTGCATTTCTCTAATCAATGATGATTTGGAGCACTTTTCACATGATTATATTATATATGGCTTTGATTCTTCATTTGAAAACTGTTCAAATCTTTTAAACATTTAGCAATTGGGGAGTAGATCTCCCATTCATTTAAATAAAGGCATATTGATCATGTAAAATTTATGCTTTTATTGATATTACTTTCTTCATTAATTTTTTTGGTCCAGTGCTATAGAAAACAAAGGGAGATTAACAGAACTGTGAATCATTTTTGTTTTTTGGGTTTTTTTTTTTGTTTGTGTGTTTGTTTTTATTCAACTTCCTGACTAATAACCTGACTTATTTAAGCCTATTCCTTAAATCAGAAACACAGTTTGTCCTTAGAATTATAATCACAATAGTTCTAGTATAATTGATTACATCTACAATTGTTATTTGTTAGAGTAACCTTCAAGTATTCAGGGACCACCTTCATGGGCATGAAGTTTTTGTGGAGGAAGTCATTTTGATAAATGCCATGAAAGTGTTATGGCAACCAAATGAAGGAAATAGATTGGATTGCAGGCATGAGAAAGTTTCAACAATTAAATTTTCATTGGTTAGGAAAGAGGTAGAATGATATCAAATAGAATCAAAAGAAGAATCTCTTCCTGAGAGAAACACAAACATGAGTAAAAGATGGAAAGTAGGAAAGCATTTATAAAATAATGCTTGCTACAGTTTATTGAGAGCACAGAGTATTTTTAGTAAATTTGTGAAAATAAAAGGGACTCTAGCCATATTATGAAAGATCTTAAATTCTAGGAAGATAAACTTAGTTATAATTCTGTAGATAATGTGGTCAAATTAGGGGAAAATCTTTTATTAAGTACCAATTATATACCAGTTTGGGGGATTAATCATTGTTTTTTCAAATATTGTCCAAGTCTTGAGTAGGAAGGCTGACACCTCCAATTAAAATGATAGTGATGATAAAACTTTTAACAAAATAAAAAACAAGAGAAAAATCTGTGTCAATGGAACAATAACAATTAATATTATCAATAGTTACATATCTCTTTAAGGTTTATAAAAGATTTTGTAAATATTATTTAATTTTATATTCAAACTACTGTCAGAGTACTATTGTTATTGTTTCTATTTTACATCTGAGGAAACATAGGCAGAGAGAGAGGCTAAATGACCTGACCAGTGTTAAATAAGTAGCTAATGTCTGAGGTTAGATTCAAACCTGTATCTTCCTGACTCCAATCCAATATTCTTTCCACTCACTAGAAACACAGAAATTATGATTAATCCAAATTACATACATTTCTGTAAATGAATTAAGAAAGTTGCTAATGATCTTTAAGTGGTCCTAATACAGATAATTATGTGATTCAGATAGAATCAGATACCAGGAGACATGAGGATTCAAGTTCAATTCCTTCCTAAAACACTTATTGGCTGTGTGATCTTATGTATCATTCAACATCTCAGTATCTGTTTTCTTTTCTGAAAAATGAGAATATTAGCACCTAACCAAAATTATTGTAGAATTAGATAATATTTGTGAAGTATTTTGCAGACCTTAAAGTGCTAAAATAATATTACCTATGATATTATTCATCTATAGAATTTTGAATTATCAATAACTCTTCCCCCTTTTTGATATCTTTTAGAGTTCTCAATATTATTAGATTTGACTTGTAGTAGTGGTTCTGTTTGGCACTTTGGCAATACTTTGGTCCAGAATTAATTTTACACAAAATGATATCCTCCAGACTGACCCTGAGTTCAAGAAATTGCAATTCTTATCTGTACTTGAGTTTCATTAGAAATGTCACATTTTGGAGTTTGAGATTTATATGCATCCTTATCTAAATGGATATGTATCTATAAATATATACATCTGTACAGGATTGATTTGTTATATTATATATCTTTCATAGGCTTCTTCATTTCATCTCATTTTAATGATATATATTCCTGACAAAATATGTTTCGATTGCTAAAATATTTGGAAATCTAATCAATTGTGGGAAACAATGGAATTTAAATTTAGAATAAACAGTTGACAAAAACAAGGTAGAATTTCTAGAAGTATTTCATGAAATAACATGGAAATTATCAGAAAATGGACATCAACAGAAAGATTGCATTTACTTTTATAATTTCAGTGCATAAAATAAACACCAGTAACACATATTCCTTTATATTTTGCTCCAAATTCTTTCTTCATTCATTTTTTATGTTATTATAGTAAATATTTCTACATTATTCTGGATTTACTTTGATTTTTGCTTTTCTTTACTTCATAGAGATGAACCTGAATTGAAATATTCTTTTATACCATTGTACTGTACAATTTATATAATAATTCTGTTTAATATTTGGGTTATTTCTAGCTATTTTATCATTTTCTTTTCTTTTTAAAATTATTTTTCTTCAATTGTTATATATTTTTAACAAATTTCTCTTTTCTTTGGGGAAAGATGAGGAAAAAAATTGATAAAAATTCCCAGAAATTATTATTTTACTAAAAGAAGACAAGGGATAAAGTTAAGTTCATGAAGAATTAACCTATTCAGTATAAAAACCCAGACTATGATGAGGACTATTTATTATCCTATTCCCCAGAAGTTATGCCCTATGTCCCTAGACTGGAATGATTCACATTTCTGGTTAGATACCAAACTTCAGTGAATCTCTATGCTGTCCTGGATAGGAAAGTAACTTGTGGCATATTCTTAGATTTTCTATTCTTGATTCTGGGAGGGGGAGGTGAAGGAAATCTTCCTATTCCACCATTTTGGCTCTGATTCCCAGTATCTCCATTTGCAGAATGGTTATTATAAGGTTGTTATAAGATATAATAAAATTAGATAGATAAAGTACCCTATAAATATGAGTTATTAATATTATATAACCTCTCCTACCAGTTTTCTCTTCTCCAAGAAAAATGTCTAGTTATTTAAATGATACATCATATGGAAAATATATTGATTGAGATTCTTCACAAGTCTGGTCATGTCCTTCTGGAAAGTCTCCTGCTTATTAATGTCCCTGTTAAAATTGAATTCTTTCACATTATTGCATTGTCTCTTCCAGAGTTTTTATACTTTATGAATATTCTTATATCAAATCTTTTCATTTATCAAATTAGGATCAAATGAGATCTCTTTTTATTTGGAAATTCTGACTTGACTAGACATTGACACTCACTCTTAGGAATTTCTTTTTTTTTCTTTTTTTTTTGGGGGGGGGTTTGCATGTCAGTGGAGTAAAGTGGCTTGCCCAAGGTTGCACAGCTAAGTAAATATTAAGTGTCAAAGGCAGCATTTGAATAGGTCCCCATGACTCCAGGGTCAGGGCTCAATCCACTGCACCATATAGCTGCTCCCACTCTTATGAAATTCAAGACTAATTGTCTATACCACTCATATGATTAAAGACACATGTGTGTATGTTACCTATGTGCCTATTCTATGCAACAAAATTGTAAGCCCCAAAATGGTTTAAGGCCATGCCTAGACTTCATAATACTTGAATTCACAACCTAATGACTAGTTGTGGGGATCTTAAATAATATTAGAGAATCAGAGATTTAAATAAAGGAGTCATGTTAGAGTTAACCCAGTCCAATTCCTTATTTTGAAGATAAGGAAACAGGCCTAGAGATTTAAATGACTTGGCCAAAATCACACAGGGTTAAAATGACAGGAGGGAAATTTTAATCCAACTCATCTGACTAAAACTTCAGCACTCTTCACTATATCATGCCTCCATCAAATTAATGATAAAGTTCATATATGGCTGAAATAATTTGGCATGGGTAAAAGAAAACCTACTAGGTTGCTGGGCCAAAAAACAATTTTGAATTTTTCTAATGGATGGTCCACCATTCTAATGTCCTGTGCAGGTCAAAGACCTGTAATGAAAGAGAATTAGGGAAATTTAAGCTTAAACTGGTCCCAAACATAGAGAATATATGATTCTGGATAAGTTACAACTTCTCCTAACTCAGTTACCCCATATATAAAAAGGGAATAACAAGAGTCTTTATTTCTCATCTTTATTGTAAGGACAAAATGAGGTAATAGTTGCATCGCACCTTGTAAACCTTAAAATATTATATAATTGCTAACTATTATCATTAAATTATATTTTTCATTTTTAGTAAACATTTAATTTTTAAAAGAAGTCCTTGAACTTGCAGTTGATGCAATCTTTAAAGCAAAGTTTTGAATTTCATCTTATATTATTTCAAATTTGAGGTGACAATATTGGTGTGATCTCTTTCGCTAGACTTCTGATTTAGTATCTCATCATTGGATGAATCTGATCCTGTGATCTTCAAGGCTATGCCAGTAGAATGAAAATTCTGATTAATTCTTCCAAAATAAAAAGACCTTGGATACTCATATATGGATGAGATATCTATTGGCATAGCACTAACTTCAGCTAAGATCAAAGTTGTTCAGTATTAACGGTTTGGTTTCAAAGTAATTAATTTTTCTTTCAGCTATATCAGCTTGGAAAGTCTGATTCCTAACATACTGAAGAATGGAGATTTATTGACAAAAGTACATTTGCACCAATGAAACTTGTAGTCAGTTTAGTCCTGGTGGCTTTAACTATGCCAGGTACTTTTAGATGGATGTGAGCTTGTATGTACATAACAGGCAAAAAAAAAAAAAGAAAATTTTGAAAAAAATTTAATAGATGGTAAAACTCATATTACCTAGACAAATGCTAGCTTTTAAAGGTGAACAGCTGTTGTTCTGCTGGTAAAACAAGGAAATTCAATCCTCAAATCTGTTCAACCTTTCCGTTTGAAAATGTGACAGTAACTGTAAATCTTGTTGACATGATTTCCCCATCTCCTGGCAAACATTTAAGCTTCTGTTTGAACAGCCAACACTCATTATCTGTTTCTCTAGTTTCCTCTGCAACTTGGGGGATACATTATTTTTCTTTTGTTGCAGAGTCACTCTAACTAATGTGTTCATATTACCAGGAAGAAGATGACTGTATTTATAAGTCACATCATGTTCTTCAGCAATGTATATAGAGTAATTTCATATAAGCCATTCAGCTTTTAAAAGCAAGACTTCTTAAAGTATTATTTTCAAGGTACACAACCATATGGAAAAAGAACTACAAAAGCAGTTAAAGAGAGAACGAGGGTTCCTGGCTTTTCACAGCTTTATGAACAATATGAAATAATATAAAAAGACACCTTTCACTTTGGAATGTCTCCAACAGTACAGTATTACCTGAAGAATTATATTAAATTCTGGACATCCAATTTTAGGAAGAACTGACAAACTACAGTCCTGAGAAGAGTTAGGAAAGTGATAGGAATGGAAGCCATGCTATAAAACAGAAAAGTTGGAAATATTTATTCTGAAGATGGGGGGAAAAGGACATTGGAAACATAATAGTTGTTTCAAAGTTCTTGACCAGTTATTTGGAGGATTGATGTGATATTCAACTCATTAACAAAGAGGAAAGCAAAAAAATGGGTGGCAGTTGAGGAATGATAGATCTTTGATCTATGTGAGAAGATACTTCCTTGCAGTAAAAGCTATCCAAAAATGGAATGGTCATAATGGTGAGTAGTTCATTATTACTTGAGGTTGTAGAAAAACATTTAAGAAAACTGGAAAATAGTATGAGAAAAACTGGAAAATATTCTAGCCAAAACTAGACATGGACCCACAGCTCACATACTATACCAAAATAAAGTCAAAATGGATTCAGGAATTAGACATAAAGTGTACCAGATTAATTGTCAGACCAAGAAAAACTCTGTCAGAAAGGGGAGAAATCTATGACTAAGCTGGAAATAGAGTACATTGTAAATTGCAAAATGGATGGTTTTGGCTATTTTAAATTAAAACGTTTTCCCACTAATAAAACCAAGGTTGACAAAAATAGAAGGGAAACAAAGTTGGGAAACAATTTTCACAACTAGGAGCTCTAATAAAGATCTCATTTCTAAAATATATAGAGAATTACATCAAATAAGAATACAAGTCATCTCCCCAATTGATAAATGATCTAATGATATGAAGACAGTCTTAATCTGAAGAAATTAAAGATATATATATATATATATATATATATATATATAAAATCATATGAAAAAATGCTCCAAATCATTACTGATTAGAGAAATGCAAATTAAAACAACTATGAGGTTCTACATCACACCCATCAGATTGGCTAAGATGACAAAAAGGGAAACTGATCCATGTTGGAGATTGTACAAGTACTGCAACATTAATGTATTGTTGATGTAGTTGTGAACTGATGCAACCATTCTGGAGAGTAAAATGGAACTGTGATGAACAATATAACTGATCATACCCTTTGACTCAGCAATTCAGATACTAGACTTATAGCCAGAAGAAATCAGAAAAAATTGGAAAGGTCCCACATGGTCCAAAATATTTATAGCAGCTCTTTTTGTAGTAACAAAGAATTTGAAGGTTAGGGGATGCCCATCAACGGAGGAATGGCTAAACAAGTTATGTTACATGAATATTATGGAATTCTATAAGAAATCATGAATAGTTAGACTCTAGAGAAGCACGAAATGAATTACAGGAATGGATGCTGAAAGAAGGAAGCATATCCAAGAGAAAATTGTCCACATCAACAATGACATTGTGAGTTGATCAATCTTATGGATGTAGCTCCTCCCAGTAGTTCAGAGAGCTTGATCAACTGCATTAGATCAGTGATAGACAATGCTATCCCCATCCAGAGGAAGAAAAACAAAACAAGAAAAACAAACAAGCACCCTACAGAATCTGAATGAACACTGCACTCACTTTATAAAAATTTCCCTTACATAATTCTCTCCTATCTTATGGATTTCTTTCTTTACCCTTAATCCTAATTCCTCATATTGAAAATGACTGATCTGTAAATATGTTAAACATAAATGTGGACGTGCAATATTCACCTGACTGTTCACTGCTGAGGGAAGGGGGGTGGGAAGATGAAAGGAAATCATGTAATTTTACAATATTCATATACATGTGAATGAATGTTGAAAAAATTTCATAGCATGCAATTAGAAAATAAAATGATGTATCAATTTAAGAAAGAAACATTTGGTTGTTTACTGTCAGAGACAGAATAATAGTGGTAGAAGAGAATCCTGTTCATTATAGCTTGGAACACTGCTGATGTTCTATCAAGCTATGAAATTCCATGGTTATCCTTTCACATTGAAGAATATTAAACAAATCTTTTAGGGTCATGCAGAGCTTCTGATATCATTCTATTCAGGTGTTTATTAGTAATTATAGTTGCTTCCTTTACTTGGATGATAGGATCACAGAATTAGAGCTGGAAGAGGTCCATGAATTCAAATCAAAGCCAAAAACCTCATTTCAAAGATGGAAAAAAGGAGCAAAGAAGTTAAACAACCTGGCAGAGTTGTTATAAATGGCAGAGTAAGAATTTGAAATAAAATACAAGACACCGTCCAGTGAGTTTGCTTTCTACTACAAATCATTACCTAGATAACTGGAGATAAACACGAAGTAAAACACAACAAAATTTCTCTTTCAACATCTCTAGATTCTTATTTTGTTCATTTTTAAACCTAGAACAATTTATTTTTAAATATTGTTAAATTTTTAATTTATTTGTAATCCTAATAAGATTTGAGGAGAGGTAATCAAAGAGTATTTCATTATTTCCTAATCTTCCTTAAATTAGTGCATTTGGATTCTATCTTTTCCACATTACTTCTAGATCTATTTAGCAATTCTCATGTTCTTATCATGGAGCTTCCTCTCAGTTTTCTTAAAGTTGGTCTACCAGGTAATTGTCTGTAGGCAATTAACTGAAGAATTAATTGAGATAAATAAATTTCAATTAATGGAATTTTAATAATAGTATAGAGTAACCAATTTCATACTCATCACAGTTTAGGAAACTGGGTAAGCTCAGGTGAGTGACAACCCAGAAAACCTATATGACTCAATGGCTTACTGGCAGCAATGGCACCCTAAAAACAATTGGTAACATTATTCAAAATAAGAGAAAATGGGAAGAAATGTTGGGGATAATTTTGGAATTAACAGAGAGAGAAAGATTCAGTATTAGAAACCAAATAAGAGACTAGTAAATATAGGGGGGGGGAGAGAAGCTAGACAAAAGTTTGATGGTATTCATTGTTGTTGTCTCTTATCAAAACAATAAGAACTTCTATTTAGAATTGAATCAAAAATCTGGAAATAGTCAAATGAAGTAATAGGGAAGACAATTTCTTTTACCTTCCATAATCTCAGTTTGTGATTTTATTTCTGATTTTCACCAATGTTGAATAGTTGGGAATTTTAGGTGTCTTTCCAAGGTATAAAGCAAATTTTTGTAAATATAATTCAAATAATCTTTGAAATGAGGAAGTTTATATTTGTAGATAGCAGGTATTGATCTTTATCTCACATAAATTTAAAAGAATTAGTACAAATACATATATATGTATGCTTATGTATATATGTGTGCCTTTATGTGTGTACTTGGAGATTATTGAACCTGGAGTTAGGAAGACCTAATTTAAATCTAGCCTGAAATGCTTATTTAAAACCCCTCCTAGTCTCAATCTTCATCTGTAAAAAGGGGTTAATAATAGTCCCAACTATCTAGGATTATTGGAAGGATAAAATTAGGTAATATTTGAAAAGCTCTTTGCTAATGTTATAGCACCATATAATTGCTAGGTTTTATATGAGTGTATAGACACATATTTACATACATAACTACACATATTGCATAAATGAACATGTCCAAATATGAATGTATACATATGGATGAATGGGGGGGGGGAGAGAGAGAGAGAGAGAGAGAGAGAGGGAGAGAGAGAAGAACAGGGAAGGAAAGTATTGAATCTGTCTGGAAGCTTAAATCAATTCAGCCCCAGGCCCCTTATTTTCATTTGAGCTCTGGGACAAAGTGATAATCTACTTGATCTAGCAGTAATAAAGGAGACAATAAGGTGGGATGTAGAATTCATTAGTATTTTTATCCTTCTGTAGTCAACATACATTTTTTATTTAGCAAAAAAATAATAAATTGCCTTGTGTGAAAAAGTTAGAAATAATTTTACAACCACAGGATGACCTGTGGTTGTAATCCAGTCATTCTTTGAATTCTGACAGAGTTTTGGGTAGAAAAATATCTACCTCTGAAAAGGTCGAAAAAAAAACTATTGTAAAGATATCAGCAGGAAGTTTCCAACATTGGAAGCATCAGTTATATATTGACATTCACATATGTGCCGAGGGCTTATAACATTCATGAAAATGCCTTTAGTGGAAGTATAACACTACTATTTTATGTACCAAATATTTTTTCTTACTCAGTTTTATTTTTCTCAGTGAAAATTTATGTTTGTGATTCAGAAAGCTCAAGGTTGTTTGGTGAAAGGGAGCACTCACTTTACATTATTACATTTATTTATTTAATTGTGTCTTTGTTATGGACTGTCTACCAAGTACAATAAGTACAGTAGCAGAAGAAATTAAATGTCTGTTGATTAAAAAAACAAATTGGTGGAGTAATCTATGCTATAAAATGGAAAATATTTTGACATTAAAACATGTTGAATCTTGCATTAACTAGTTAGGAGCATAAATGACAGGTACCCTGGGTAATACATATATGAAGAACAGGAAGTATGATGTAGAAAATGATGTTTGGTTTTATATGTTTCAAAAGGTTTTTACTATTTCATAAATTAATTGGGGATGCTAAATATTTCTATGAGGATTGAAAATGAAAAATATACAAGGAGCACTGGATTTAAAGTCACAAAAAACCTTATTAATTTTCTAATTAATATGTTCAACCCCTTATTTTACAAATGCTAACAATAAGGGCCAGAGTTGCTAAAAGACTCACACAAAGACAAATAGAAAGGAACACTGAATTCAAGTCCAGGCTCTCTCACATTACTTATTTTTCTACTGCACTGTGCTTTATTGGTGGCATATTCAAAGGTAGTGAATTTAAAAACAAAGTATTATACAAAATAAAATTGATAATTGTGATAAATTACAAGAAAAGTTATTAGATTGTGGGGCAAGAAGAAAAACAGACTTTTCTTTTAAAGTCCCAATAAGAACTACTAAAAAATACATTGCAAATCAGAACTTCCAAAAGAGAAATGAACAATATGATAAAGAGCTGAAAACTGAGGCAAATTTCAAATTTCTAAAAGATATTCACTAGTTCATGAAATTATGACAAACTAACCAACCACAGCCAATTAATAATAGTTTCAGTCTATTAATATTTGTTTCAGGCAGATGATTTTAATGATTTATTACAACCTCATGATACATTTGTAATGCTGTCCCACTCCCTCAAATGGAAAAAAAAATTACCCAGACTTCTGTTCTTCCATTCAGTTATTATTTCTAGTTGCCTGAACTTGTATACCTGAATTCTTTGTTGGGAATTATCTGTTATATGTGAATATTCATTTCCTTTCCTTCTTTCAACTTAAAAAGACAAGATCATTTATAAACTGTTCCTCCTATATGTCATATTAGAGATTTAAAAAAAAGGAGGAATAAAAAAGAAAAAATATTTTAAATATTCTCATACATTATAGCTTCCTTTTTCTGAATTTTTATCTTGGGTTTTAAAAGAAAAGCTACATTAAATGACTTCTTTTCATGGTAATATTTTATTCACACTTTCCCTCAGTGTTCATGGCCTTTAATCATCATTCCTCCTGGCAGTTCACTTAAAAGGGCTAACCACTAGAGATAGAGTCCTCAAGATAACCATAACAGCTTTATAAAATGCTACCCAGGAAGAAATTTAGATATTTGCCTAAATCCCATCTCATCTGAAACTTGTCCTGAATCTTCCAATTTAACTATTGTTTGGGGCATAATGTTTGTGTCTTTCATATTAATTGTGGAAACCCTACATATAAGGAAGAATTCTTATATAGAGTTATAAATTTTAACATCTATCTATAGATATACATACACACACACATATAGATATAGAGATACCTTTACTACATATACTACATATACTACATATACATATACATATATATATATATATATATATATATATATATATATATACACCTGACGTTTTGGGGGAATTATCTATTATATATAAATATTCATTCCCCTTCCTTCTTTCAACTTAATGACACAGTCTATCAGAGGGGCAAGGTAAGGTCAACTAGCTTCTAAATGCCTTTCCTCTTGGGAAAAATATTTAGCTTTTGATCAATTTAAATTATCTGAAAATAGCTAAGGGATTGCCATGAATGATCAGATATTATAAAAACATAGCCTGAGTATTCAGAATCAAGGAGATATTTTTGAGAGAAATAACTACAGAAATTTGTAGAAGAAAAATATAATTTAAATTCATTGAAAAGTCCTGCAGTACCCACATGCTTTGTGTGAAGGTCTGATATAATTGTTAATGATTCCAATGTAAATATGACCGAGATGCATCTTTTGATAATTTGTATAAATATTTAACACAAATGAGACATAGTTTTACTTGCTGGTTGTCCTTGATGTTATCTTAATCCCATTTTTCTATTGTTATTGTTAATGATTTATGGGAAGTTTTTCATTCTTTTATTTTTACAGGTATAAGCTTTTTTATGATTTCAAGATTGTGAGATCTTCACTTTACAAATGTTTTTACTTTAATCAATATTGTCTTTTAGAATGATATTGAATGATTACTAGCTACATTGTGAAGAAAATTAATATTATGTTCTATTGAAGATGAAAAGATGCCTTTAGGGAAATGGAGCTTAAAGATAGGTGTGGTTCTGATTTGTGAAGTACTCACCAATCAGTCAGACCCAGGGAGGTAAGAAAGGATAAGTTTTTAATTCACAGGTTGCAAAAAAGGATCACAGGTTACTACAAGTTTCATAAAAGTTAATAGCAAAGACATTTAAGAAAGGGAAAGAAGAAAGGGAAAAGACCCATGTGTATCCAGCCACACAGAGCTGGGGCCCTATTGGTAGTTACAAGCTGGCTTAGGAGTAGCCAATTTATGGAGGAAAGGAGAAAAGTGAAGAAGCTTAAAAGAGAGAAAGGAGAAAAGAAAGTGTAGGGCACTCAGGAGAGGAAAAAAGAGAAAAGAAGAAAAAATTGAGATCAACACAGAGGGAAAAATAACAAGATAGAACTTTACAGAAGTCCCCTCACACACCTCTCCAGTGGGCAGAAAAAAAGGTGATGCTTGAGGAGGGGTTTAACAAATGGTTTCAGGTAATTCTCCAATTGTGCATGGGTGCTGTTTTACATATTTAATAAACTGTCTAAGTCCAACATGGCTTAGAAAATGGAGATCGAAAATAGTAAAAGAATGGAGAATGCCCTCCACCATACAGAAATTTAAAAAGATTACAGCATTTTCTGTGTCTTACTTCAGTATCATTTGTGAATTAATATTATTCTGTAATACATCCTTTTCCCCATTTTTTCATTTCCTTGTTTGGCTCACAAGTCAGTCTCTAAAATCCTGGTAGAGTACTGTGACCACTCTTAGTCCCTAGGATGTTTTCCCACACATCTCTATTGGACAACTTTCCTATTGCTTCCTTCTCAAAGTTAGGGTTGACTTGATCTCTAATGAGAAGACAAGGAGAAAGGGGGGAAAATAATGTGGGAATACCCCCAAATGCTTCTGATTTTCTATGTAAGATTACTAGAGGGAGCTAAAGTGCATAAAGCAATTAGCATCCCTTAATTATTTGAAACATCTGTATGGCGGAAGGTATTCTGTATTCTGTTAAAATTTTGATCTACATTTTCTATACAATATGTAATTATATCAATGGTGCATCTTTCACTTTGTTATAAGTAATATAAAATGAGATGACCAAATATCCTATGGAATGATGTCTCATTTTCTTTTTATCTTTTTTTAACTAAAAATGAAACCAAATTTCCTTACTTCTTTAGTTCCATTTATATGAAGAACCTGAAAGCTATGCTCCTTCTTATCTATAATAAATAACCTTTGATCTTTAGATTTTATTTTGATATTATCAATAGTAATGTCATTTTATGGCTTCTATTATATTTAAATTAATTTGTCACTGAGTAAAGTTTCACTTTAGACTTCCTGCCATACTTTATTATTTTTATATATGATCTAAAAGTTTGTGAAAATATCCTTTTCAACAGCTTTCCATTACTCTATTTTCATTAATGGCATGAGACTAAACTAGGCAACAATATTTTGTAAGTATATGTTTTGTTTCTGGCATTGTGTCAAGCATTGCAGATAAAATTAAAAATTAAGGGAAAAAAAATCCCCTGCCCTCAAGAAATTTACTTTCTATTAGGGAAGATAATATAAAAAAGGGAGCTGAAGCAGATGGGGATGAGATAACAACACAAAAGAATCCTGTCAAATTCCAGAAAATCAGCAGGAGAACCTGCAACGGCAAAAAGGTGGGCTTATTATTTCCCCTGTCCCCCAAAATCAAGTCACCAGGAATAATTTACTGTCGTGAGAAGGGGGTTAATAGGGAAGAGAGATATTCAAGAGAACAAATGCCTCAGATACTGATAGAGGTTTCAGAGTGAGATAGCAACTGAAAAAGGTGCAATGTATATAAAGTCAGGTGAGTTGAAGAGAATGAAATATGTACAATCTTGACCCCTGTCCAGTATAGATAAATTAGAAAAAAAATTGACCGTTGGGAGAAAGGAGCTGATACATTGAAAGGAATTTCCAGTTGAGAAGACTTCAGGTACAGATGGATATATACATATATTACACATTACTAAGGTAAGTTCCATGGTCACAATGCTAAGGGAGCAGAAATGGGAGAGGATATGGAAATATAGAAGCTGCAGTTGCTATAAGAAAGATTTTTTTTTAATTACAATGGTTGCAGTGGCCAAAACAAATCATCATCTAGTAAGCAATTTATGGTGTTGTCTCCACAAACTTAGGTATTTTGGTCTTTGAACAGTGTCTGCCTATCCCTGTAATAATATTGATGTCTCTTTGACAGATGATGTCGTTTGACAACAAATGTAGCAGTCAATGGGATATAAATGAATTTTACTGAACCTTTAATGGAAATGTATTATAAGAAGCTATTGAAATTTAGGTTCTAGAGATATAGTTCTAGAGATAAAACTACTTCCATGCTTTATTGAGATCACTTTAAAAGACTTAATGAAGAAATCTTAAAAGTAATTTTCAAGAATTATCAAATTTTCCAATATATACATTTTATTTTAAAATGGCCGATTCCATAATAGTTGTAATTCAGAAATCTTGGTCTCAATATAGTTTTATCTACAGATTTATGTATAAATAAGTTTAGGTACTTATAATTTTTCTATCACTTGTGCAATGGAAATAGTACTAATTGAAAATCAGAAACCTGAGCCCAAGTTCTTCCTCTACTGTTGCTAGTTTTGCGACTGAAAGAAAAGCATTTCATCTCTGTAACTCAGTTTTATTTATGAAATGAAAATAATAATTTACAGAATTCATCAAAAAAGGCATTACAGAATGTTTGTTTAATCATTTTTCAAATGTATCTTTTTAATACCTTTTGGGGTTTTCTTGTCAAAGTAATTAGCCATTTCCTTCTCTAGTTAATTTTATGAAGAAACTGAGGCAAATAGGCTTAAGTGGCTTGTCCAGGGTGATAGGGATAGTAAGTATCTAAGGTGGGATTTGAAGTAAGGAAGAGGATTCTTCATCTCTCCTGGGCCAGCATACTATCCATTATGTCACCTGGGTATGCCTAGTAATAAAAAGTCAATATTGTAAGATACTATTTGTAGTAGTATTTATTACTGTTCTTTATTCATTCAACAAATGCTTCTTTTGCATCATGATGAGTAAGCCAAATATACCAAGATTCCAAGCTATAGTCTCTGGGTATAGTTAAACAGGAGAGAAAAACAAATAGATAATAATTAAACTACAAACTGGAATATTTTGAATGCAAATATGAGGCAAAGTTATAGATCAAAGGGGAATTCAGTTATATGACCATATGCTAGAAATCTCAATTTGTCAAGAGCAAAACAGTTAATTATTCCTTATTTAGTAATGATAATTTTATAATTCAATATGTAAACAGACAAGAAAGAAAAATATATTCTGAGTTAGATTCCCATCAATACTTATCAATTAATTGCTGAGGTGGCTAGGAAATACTTTATCTTAAAATATGCAATTAGTAATTCTGGTTGTTTTTCAGTGGTATTTGACTTTTTGTGATTCCTTTTGGGGGGTTTTCATGACAAAAATACATGAAAGGTTTGCCATTTCCTCCTCCAGAGAATGAAATGAATCTTCCTGACCAGGAATTAACATTCTATCCAATATATAACCTAGCTGCCCTCAGTAACTCTAAAGCCATTAATATATTCTAAAAGAATTAATTTTCAAAGACAGACAAAATGTAGGTAAGATAATAAGGACTAAACTTTTATAAGGAAAGTAAGAGAAGAAATGGGAAAATGGAAAAATCTCAAGAAAAATCTGAAGAAATAAATGAAAATATTCTAATAACAAGGAAAATTGAGAATTTTGAATACTTAATGTCTTTTCTTTGTTTTGGGAAATATGCAGTAACAATTAAAACAATTTGAATTTTACAAGAATATTTGTAAAAGATGAAAATAATGATAAGGTCAAAAGTTGTGGTAGACTACAGCAACAACAACAACAACAAAATCAGAAAGCAGCAGCAAATAAAAAACTGCTAGGGAACAATGATTAAACACATAGCAGATAGCTAAGAAATTCTTGCTGTTCCTCCTAGTAACTAGTCAAAAAAAACTCTAAAGAACATAAGAAACACTTGTCTCCTAGTCAAGTCTTAAGCCAAGACAAATCCAAAATAAAATAAAATTTAAAAGTAAGAAAGTATTAAAATTACTTGACAAGAGTAGTGCCTTCTCAAATCATGATGGAACTTAATTCAATAGAGTTTAAAATAATAACAACAAATCTTGACATATTTTCCCATAGGATGAAAAAATTTTAACTTAATATATCTAATTTTTATTATCCTATAGCATTTCTAATTTGTAAAAGGACAAAAACCAACTAAATTAGATAATAATCATACATAATACTCTAGTTTTTGAACTATTAACTAAATTGACATTTTTAAAAGTGACAGCCTTTTTATCAGACTGTGAAAAACAGTTCCTTAATTTAAAAAAAATTCTGCAAAAAGACTGTGAAATGATGACTACATATTTAAGTTGGTGAATCCACTAAAACCCCTAGATCGCCATGTCATTAATATGCTTATCTTATGTTTGAATTCTCTGGTCTCCTACAGATGAAGAATTTGTGGATTTCACGTTAAAAAACAAAAGGAACACAAAACTATGCCAACTTTATTACTTTTTCTTTCTGTGATGCTGTTTTTTTGGGTGCAGTACCTCATTTTCCAGTGTAACTCCTCTTAAACCTTTTTTCTTCATCATCATCATCATGAGAATTTTAGCTATATTTTGTTCTATAGTTTTCAATCACTATTATTTCTTCTGCTATTTATACTCTGTCCATCATTGATTGTGAAACAAGCATAATACTTTCCTTTTCTTTGAAACCAAAAATTGTTTAATGACAAGGCAATGAATTATGACAAAAAGGTCTAACATAAATTCTTTATATAGTCAAATAATTGAAATGGATCTAAAATCTCATCAATTTGTGACTTATCTACTATGGTGCAGAACACAACCAAAGCAGGGCAGACCATTCTGGGCCATGCTTGTTTAAGTTCTTTCAAAAGGATTTTGATGACAGCTGACAAGTAATCTTTAATCACCACAATTATACAAACATAAAAACTTCATGCTGTCATTTCAGTGTTCCTGGAAGCTGACTTTGTGTACTCAGGTCCATTTCATATGGGAGAATCTACCAAGAATGAGAACTACCTACAATACCATGAATTATATACAGCAACTTGATGTCATTATCCATTTCCTGATATTGTTCTTTTCATATACTATACTGCCCAAAATTATTGAAAGAAAACAATAATTTAGCAGTCAGCAGTCAGCAGTCAGCAGTTAGCAGGTAATATGGGGTCCTATGTTTGGAGTTAGGGAGATAAGAATTCCAAACCTTCCTCAAATAGTTGCAGTCACAAAGAAATGAAGAACGGGATACAAATCCTACTGCCCTCTCTCTCTCTCTCTCTCTCTCTCTCTCTCTCTCTCTCTCTCACACACACACACACACACACACACACAAACACAAACATAGAGTGAGCATGATAACTCATCCAAATTCTCTGAGCCTCAGTTTCTTCATTTGTAAAAGAGGGAGTTGAAGACAAACTATTTTTATCAGAGTAGTCTTGAGGAATAATCTATAGAAAGGATTTTTTTTCTTTAAACTATGTAAATATTAATTATAAATTTTTCTGCCATAAAATATGAAAAAATTAGTATTCCATTTGTAAAGACAGTGTGCAGTCATAACTTGGCGCATTAGAACAAAACCAGTCTTCTGCATTCTAGGCATTTTCATTCTAGGAAATAATCTATTAGTATATAAAAAATTTTTGAATCTGATTAGATGAATTTAAAATGTCATACATCATAATATTAAATATTAAATGATTTGAGAGTACATTTCTATAGAATATTTGATTCTAGTCATGTAGTTAAATGCATAATTAATTATCATTATTTCTGTAGCTTTTATTATTCTCATCAGCAATGTAGCATCTTGGCCCTAAAATAAACTCATACTTAATTACTGAGATGAGCAAATTTTTCAATAAGACTTCGAAAAAATCACATAATCACTAGAGCATACAAATAAGAGTGTCATTCACTAACATTCAACAGATATTTATGTAGCCCAAAGTCAAATTTAAGAGTGGATTTTGGGGAATGGGGACAGGGAAGAGAGGGAGAGTATTTATTTAGAGTTTGAGCTTAAACCAGCCCACATTTCTTTCTTACATTCTCTGGAATAGAGTTTTGCTTTCTGGCCAAATTATATTCTCTAATTCTTACAAGGAAAAAATTTATCATCATGTATCAAGGATAGGAACTTCAATTCAACAACAGCTATAGAGTAGTATGATTTACTGAATGCTGTGATAAACACTGGTAATAAAAATCATTACTTCAAAGGCTCTTGCATTCTATTTGGGAGAAAACAATTTAGAGATCAGAAAATGTATATATAATATAGTCCAAAATTTGCAAAATAATATGGGGGCAGATAAAAAGACACTAACAATTGGTGGAATAAGGAAAGGCCACACATAGGTGTTGGTAGTGGCGCTTCTGTTGGACTTTGAAAGAAACTAGATTCATTTCAAGACAAAGGTTAAAAGGAAGACATTTGGGGAAAAGATTAAAAAAAAAAACCAGACAGAAGATGGAAGGTTAAATGCAGGGAATAGTAAATCAGCCAATTTGGTCGACTAAAATATATAATTTGACTGTTATTACAGAAGATAATTTGAAATTAGTCTGGAAAGATAAGAATGAAGAAAGATTACAAAATGCTTTTTTTTTTCATCCATGTACAAATGTATATTTTTAAGTTACAAAATTTCCTTCCATCCCTCCCTTCCCACCATCCTTCCCTCAATGGGAGAAAAGGCAAGTTAGCATTGTATATACATATTTTTGATAAACATGTTTATAGATTAGTGATTTTCATTATCAGGAATTAGGATTAAGGGAAAGAGATGCATAAGAGATAATTTTTATGAAGTATTCATCACATTCTGAAGGGGTTTTTTGGTTGTTTTATTTTTCTTCCTCTGGATATTGATAACATTGTCTACAATCAGTCTAATATGGTTGTCCCAGCTCTCTGAACTGCTGAGAGGAGCTGCTTCCATCAAGGTTAATCATCTCATGATGTTATGGTTACTGTGTACATTGTTCTCTTGGTTATACTCCCTTTCACTAGGTATCAGTTATGTAAATCATTCGATGCTTCTCTAGAATTTGATCATTTGCGGTTTCTTTAGAACAACAGTATTCCATAATACTCATGTGCCATAACTTGTTTAGCCATTCCCCAATTAATGGGTATCCCCTCAATTTCCTTTTCTATTTATTTAAGGCAATGGGGTTAAGTGACTTGCCCCAAGTCACACAGCCAGGCAATTATTAAGTGTTTGAGGCCAGATTTGAACTCAGGTGCTCCTGACTCCAGGGATGGTGTTCTATCCACTGTGCCACTTAGCTGTCCCCTGTCCCCTCAATTTCCAATTCTTTGCCACTACAAAAAGAGCTACTTTGAATCTTTTGCAACATGTGGGACTTTTCCCATTTTTATGATTTCTTCTGGATATAGATCTAGATTTGGAATTGTTGGGTCAAAGGGTATGAACAGTTTTTACTGCTCTTTGGGCATAGTTCCATATGTTTCACAACCCCACCAGCAATGCATCAATGTCTCAATCCTCCCACAACCTCTCCAACATTTGTCATCTTCTCTTTTTCTCATCTTGGTTAATTTAATAGGTATGAGATGATACCTCATTGTTGTTTTAATCTGCATTTCTCTACTCAATAATGATTTGGAACAGTTTTTCACATGATTATATAATTCATTTAAAAACTGTCTATTCATGTCATTTGACAATTTATCAATTGGAGAAGCAAAGTGCTTTGAATATCAAGCAGTGGAGTGTGTATTTTATTCTATAATCAATAGTGAGCCGCTAATGCTTCTTGAGCAAGGAAGTGACAAGGATATGTTCTATACTAAAGGAATACATATAAATTTAACAACAAGAAGTAAGAATGGATTGTAAAGACAAGAGGTTGGAAGCATAGAGATCTACTAGGAGTCTGCTACAATCTTTACAAGAGGATTTGAAATACAATAAAAGAAACATTTATATGACTTAAGGGCCTACTCTGTGATGGTCACTGTGCTAAGTCTCTGCAATAAAATTAATAAAAATAAAAAGTTCCTACTCTCAAGGAGTTTAAAAGTTAAGAAGAGGTCAAGAAACAAAAAGAGGCAGGAAAGTTAGAGCTAGGATGGCTGATTTCCTTCTGTGGAGTTGAAACCAGGAAGACCAATAGATCCAAAGTTGAGTGAATCGAATCCTTCTATGAAGGAAGTCATTGGAATCTGCTTGATTCTCTACCCTTCAGTCCTCCAATCTGAAGGGAGAGAAGACTGAGGGGAGGTTGTCCCAATTAAGATTTGAGTTAGCAGAGATGGGATTAGAAGAAATAAACTTGTATGGGGAAGGGCACTTTGTTGAAACCAGGAAGAGTGACATATGAATGAAAAGATGTATGGAATGTTCTAGGAGTAGTTTGAACAAGACTAAATGTAATTGGATTTGTCTTTCCTCAATTTGACTTCTTTTCTCCAATCATAAATTTCAAAGAAGTCAAACCTGCCCCTAGGGCCTAACTAGACTCAAGTTTACCTGCCTCTGGGATCTCATATAGGGAAATTAGGTGGCACAACAGAAAGCATGGCAGGACTGGAGTCAGGAAGATCTGAGCTCAGATTCAATCATAGATCCTTAATTGCTGCGTGATTCTGGACTTAACCTGTTAAGTTTGCCACAATTTCTTTATCACTAAAATAAGTTCACTAAAATAAGTTGTAGTAGGAAAGAGCAAACCACTCTAATGTCTTTGCCAAGAAAACCCCAAATGACATTATGATGAGTGGAAGATAACTGGACAGCAAATGGGATCAGATTAGCCTTGGCTTCCCAGATACAGCTTCCCAGTCATCTGGGGCATTCAAGTTTCAGCTACATGAAATCTGGGATTCTTAACTATGGTATGTGGCTGAGACAATATAAGTCACCATACCTGATGACCTACTGACCAGAAGTGTTTCCAGGCTGAGATAAAGGAGATTGTTTCTAGAAATTCTAAGATGTTCCTTTATCCTTGTTGCATATTCTTGCCGGTTTTGTTGTTCAGTTCTTTTAGTTGTGTATGACTCTTTGTGACAGTCCTTCCCCATCCTCATTTTTGAGTTTTCTTAACTTAGATGCTAGAGATGTATGCTATTTTCTCTAATTCATTTTACAGATGAGGAACTGAGGCAAATATGGTTAAATGACTATCACAAGGTCACAAAGCTAGTATTTGTCTGATGGATTTAACCTCATGAAGATGTCTCCCTAATTCTAAGCCCAGTGTTCTGGTCACTGTATCACTGTTGCATTCTCTAAGCTTTAGGGCAAAATAAATCATGTTTATTAAATGTTCAGTGATACACAAGTCTTCATTTCATCCTAACATTGGAACTGAACTAAAATTATGCTAGTGTTACAGGGATGCCTTAGATACTTGGCAACTGATTGGATATAGAAGGTGAGAGAAAAGGAAAAATTGATTCCAGTAAGGTTGTAAACATATTTTTCTGAAATATGGCAGTATCCCCCAAGCAAAACATGCAAGGAATCAAAAAGATAGTTTTAGGGAGGAGGGCATGGAGTTTGGTTTGGTTATTTTCATCTTGAGATTGGCATGTCAAAGGTCATTTACGGAATAATTTTTTTCAGGGTTAAACATGAGGGAATTAGACAGACAGACGGACACACTGTTTGATTTGGGAAACATCTATACAGATAATAAATGAACTACTCATTGGACTAATGATTAAAAAGACATCCTTTTAACTTTGAAAAATTATGGTGTGGTTGTGGGTTTAGATTTGTTTTTAAAGCATTGAAAATGAGTGGGACTTGAGAAATTGTGGCATTGTTTATAGACTTCTTATTCTAGAAGTTTGACAACAAAAGAAAAGAAATAGGATGCTACAGTGAAAAGATAGTGGGTTTAAATGAAACTTTTCTTGTCATTGGTATGTACAGAGGCATACCACTTTTGGGGAGAGTTACCCATAAAAGGCTCCTATCACTGAAAGACAACAGAGAAGTTATCCAATATA
This sequence comes from Macrotis lagotis, assembly GCF_037893015.1. NCBI lineage: Eukaryota > Metazoa > Chordata > Mammalia > Peramelemorphia > Peramelidae > Macrotis > Macrotis lagotis. The sequence continues at coordinate 134,803,327 of NC_133660.1, read as the reverse complement.
CACATTTCATAGCTGAAAAAAATTGAAGTCAATAAAGTTTAAGTGATTTTATTTTGGCGATTACAGGGAGAGTCAGTAGTAAAGCAAGAATTAAAACTGAAGTCCTCTGTCTCCAAATATGTTTCCCTTTCTGACTGTTTCATAGTGATTTTCTTTTTCTTTTCACCATTTCTCCTAAAAATCTCATCATTCTACTTCCAATTTAAGTTTCCTTTTAATAAGTATACTGATGCATAAGCATATTTTATAATGCTTCATTATGCCCTCAATAAGAGATGGGAGGAATGCTTTAACATCCAGCCCTTGATCTTGCTCTTTCCACTATAACACATTCACTTCCCACTTTTTAAAAAGAAACAACTTTTTCAAGATAATGATTTAGTTCTTATCCAAGTAGCATGAATAAACATGACTTGGAGGCAGGAAAACTTTCTTTAAAACTTCCCTCAGACACAGATAAATAGTATGACTCAGGGCAATTCTCAGTCTCATTTTCTTCATCTGTAAAATGGAAATAATAATAGCTCTAATCTCACAGACCAAAATGAAAAGTGATTCAAAAGTGCTACCTATTAATAAAAAATTCCTAAATAAACTAGAAGCAGAAAGATTTAAATCTACACCTTCATTGAGACAATAACTTTAAACCAAAACTTTGATGAGGAAAGCCTAAGAAAATTTAGGAAACAACAAAGATGATGAACATAAAGAAATCACTTTAACAGGCAAATATAAACCAAGGATAAAAAGTGACAAGGTATCAGGAGCAAGGTATCAGATTAATGGAATGAAATGTGTCACATATTTTATTTTTGATACAGACCCTAATTTTCTTTATTCTCCTCTGTAAGGTAGGGTTCTATCTATGAGAGCAGTCTAAACTTACTGAAAAATAGCAAAAAAGAAAAACTACAAAATAATAAAATATATTTTAAAAGAATCTATATACACAAAAAAGAATATATAATGTGTTTAATAGTCTAAAGATTCACATTTGAAAGAAAACAAAAAAGAAACATATAGCATTATGAAATTCACACCCCAGAAGTTTTGCTTGGGGGCCTTATATCTGATCATTCTGGGGTGGGTTTGATTGAAGTCTTTTCCTGGAAATTTAGGTTTGATATTGGAACAAAATGAGATGCTATTAGGTCATTTAAGAGTTAACAACAAATACTTTTAATTTTGGCATAGCAAGATAAGGATATTCAATAGTGATAGATATTAAAGATACCTTGAACTAATTCATTTTAGAAAATTAACTTGCCTGAGTAACCCTGGGTTGTCCATTAGTCAAGCATCATAAACATCCCTGGTTGTTCTGTGGAACTGTTTGTACCAGGTGATGAGAAAGTGATGCAATAATATGAGTCCTTTGTATGTGAACCAACAAAATCCAAGGAAGAGATCAATAATTTATGAGGAAAGACTAGTCTAATTTAAGAGGTGGTGGCAATAGTGATAGATAAAATATTACTCCCAAAACAATAGAGTTTATTAACTTTCTATTTAACCTTCAGGTGCACAGACATGAGTAAAGAAATTTTTCTGCTATAAATGCAGAGCTACTCTGGTTCACTTAATTGTGCCATATCTACTTAATGATTTCTTCACAAATTTTCTGATAACAGAGGTTTCCATGACTTGCTCAAACTGGGACATCTGAATCAGACTCAGCCAAGAACCAAAAGAAAAGTTTTTATTTCAGAGAAGATGAATTTTATCAAATAAAGCAATGCCATATTCATCCTTAACTGAAAATTTATATCTATCATAAATATTATGAAAACAACTAAGATAAATAACAAAAACATATAAGAGTCATAGATCATAGTCACAGATCTAATGCTAGGAAAGAATGCAGTAATCATCTAATCTAGATTCATTATGTACAAGTGAGAAGACTGGAGAAGTAATGTATCTAAGGTCACAGAGACTGTGACAAGATGAGAATTTTGACTCAAATGTTTTTACTCCATTGTTTTTTTTTTAGGTTTTTGCAATGCAAATGGGGTTAAGTGGCTTGCCCAAGGCCACACAGCTAGATAATTATTCAGTGTCTGAGACAAGATTTGAACCCAGGTGCTCCTGACTCCAAGGCCAGTGCTTTATCCACTATGCCACCTAGCCACCCTTACTGCATTATTTTTATCCTAATAAAGAACTTTAACTCACATTGTGTCTGTAAACATTTAGATTAATGAACACATCCTGGTACTACTTTTATCCAAAGAATGTTTTTTCTTCCTATTCATTAACATGGCAAATAGAACTGATAATATGATGTTTAGGGAGTAGGTCTAGAAGCCTAGGCATCTAGTATTATAAGTCTTTTTCTGACACATACAGATTGTGTGAACCCAGGAAAGCCACTTAATTAGGAAACTTTCTAAGGTTATAAGTAATAGAGAAGGTACTGATTTGTATTGGTTGAGAGATTTCATCACCTGAGAATTCTTCAAATCAATGAAATCAGTCCAATCAAAATTCAAATCTAAAGATAGTATATAGATAAAATAATATTCAGACAGAGAGTGGAAAGGAATGTGAAAGGTCCAGTAACTGAAAGATTCAAAGGTTAACTTTCACAGAGGTAGCTAGTGTAAAGGTCTAGATCTTCTGATTCTGAAACCAGAAATGGTTCCTACTATTATCATATGATAAGTTCAGAAAGATGCATACCTGAAACTATGAAGATTACTTATTGAGTCCATGTGCCAACACTTGGCTAAATTAAAAACAAAAATATTTGTCAAAATGGTATATCCATGACATCGCAGGCTTAAATCATTTGAATGCTACTATTCCTAGATTACTATTATCAAACATCTCTACTTCCGTGTATCAATTGCCTATTGATCATATTTAGTAGATAAGTTAGGGTAGGAAGTTAAAGGGGCTTGTTCCAAGGTCAATAACTGATGAGTATAAAGGAAGCAATTTTACTGGTCAATGTAAATCAAGTATGGAAACTTGACAGGATGGGTCCCTCAGGAATGAGGTGTCAGATTAAAGAAACAAATATTTAACATTATTCCTATGTTAAAGGTAAGGATCTGTTTATGAGCAGGAGAGGATTATTTTTAAAAAGCCAACAAAGTTAAAAAATACAAAATAAAACATGTTCTAAAGGAAGTGATAGTATGATGATTAGATATACAATGATTTACACACAACATAAAAGATTTAGAATTAACACAATTCTCTCTTTGTCACTTAGTAAACAGATTTTCTCACTATGCCAGAATATTGAGTCATTCCTTAAAAAAGGTATATTTTTAGCACAATAATAAAGTATATAGAATGACTGATTCATAGATCAAATTTAAAAATCACTTTGACATCATGTGGACTGAGCCAAGTCATGCTGTTCTCATTACTCTTATATGTTGTAAAATAAATCTAAATAATTTGTTATGGCCAATAATAAAGTTATATTAAAGCAAATAATATCAGGAATTATCTACCACAAAATTTCCTCCTACTTTCTTGGAAGAATCCTTCTATGTATCTTATAAGCCTTTGCAAAATGCAAAATTACAGTTACTAGCCCAGTATATTACTATTGACAAAACTATTTCTTTGCAATAACTATCTTTCTAATGCAATTATGTAGTATCTAATTGAACTGTACCATCTGTGATTTCATTGGTATAGTGAAATCTTTCAGTAAATAAATTATTTTACTTATCCATATCAACATCTGCTATGAATGTCATATCTTATGAAACTGGGTTTTAGAAATTTTAAATAACTTCTCCAGGGTCCAATATTTTATGTATCAGAGTCAATACTAAACTCAGTTCTTCCTGATTTTGAGGCACATGCTATACTTTGTTGCCTTTCACTATAACTAAATGTTTAATCGTGTATAATATGCTTATGTTTAATAAATCATATTGTTTCTTTTTTTAAAAAAAAAGTTCTTTCTGGGACTTCTGGGACTGCAGTCTGAGGACTAACTAAGCCTCGGAAGCTTTGGCTGTGGAAGCGGAGTTCTGGGGAGCTCCAGTGGAGCTGAAGGGTGAGTTCTGGCTCAAAGAGTTGCAGACTGGCTGGACATCGATCAGCTTGGCTTGGCTGGTCAGGAGGACTGCAGACTCCAAACTTCCATTTCAGCAGGGTCCTCTTCCCAGAACAAACACAGTGACAGCCCCACCCTCACCCCAATCCACCCCCAGGCCCAGGTGAGGGCATCTGAGTTCCCTCAACAGAATAGGAAGATTAACATTCTTACCCCAGGACCCAGCTCACATAGTTCAAGGATAACAGTATCCAGCAGCACCACCCACCCTCTCCAGGTCTAGGGAAAAGGGACTCAATTCAAGGTCACAGAGACTCCAGAGAAAGTAACCAGCACTCCCTACTGGCTGGACAACTTGATGTTACTAAACCCAGTGAGCAAAGCCTCTAGGGAGTTCAACACCAAAGGCCTGTAGGCCAGCCTCTTCCCTAACACAAGATCTTAGGAAAATAAAGAAAAGCCAGCTGAAAGGGGGTGTCTATAGAAAAATTACCTTGGAGGCAAAGACCTTAAGTTAGAGAGAGTTAGAACTTCTGAGGAGAATATGATTTGGTATCCAGCCCAGAAAGACTTCCTTGAAGAAATCAGGAAGGAGTTTAAAAATCAATTGAAAAATTTGGGAAAAGACACCCAAGAGAAAAATAACACATTAACAATAAGAAAACAAATCTTTGTAAAATACAATTGGGCAAATGCAAAAAGAAAATAATTTTCTCAAAACCTCAAATGGCCAAATGCAAAAAGAAAATAATTCTCTCAAAACAAATGGAAAACTCCATCAAAAGTAAAATTGACCAATTGGAAAAGGAATTGCAAAAGGTAAATGAAGAAAATTCTTCACTAAAATATAGAATGGACTCTGTGGAAACTAATGACTTCATGAGACAACAAGAATCTGTTAATGAAAACCAAAAAATAGAAAAAAAAAGAAAAAATGTAAAATACCTCATCAGCAAAACCACTGAACTTAAGAATAGATCCAGGAGAGACTCATTGGGCTGAAATGGGGGAGCATACAGGAGAGAGCATTTTTCTAGTTCCCTTTCTCCTGGGAGAAGCCAGGTTGTTAGCAAAGCCTGGTGTGAGAGGTGCAGATTCCCAGAGAGGAAGTACCAGGCAGGGCCAAGGCCAGGGGCAGGGACTTCAGAAGGACAAAGGGAGAACTGGTCAGATTCCCTGGCCTAGTTCTTCGCCGGGGCACCAGGGAACAGACATTGCCCAGAACTTGAAGGACTTCACAGGGCATCTGCCTGCTGGGCCTCAAGGTATGAGCACATTGCTGAAGCTGCTGGTCAAGGAAAGGGTCATGGTGTACAGAGTCCAAGAATCTCTGTTCACAGACCTTCAGATGTGCTCTCCTGACCCAATGCCCTGGAGCTGTGCAGCATATACCAGTGGCTTGGGCTGGATTATGAGGAGCCAGTGCTTACCTCTATCAATGAGGTGCTCAAGAGAATAGTGGTCAAGTTCAACACCTCCAAGATCATCACCCTGTAGGCTCAGGTGTCCTTGTTGATCCATTAGGACCTGGCAGAGTGGGCCAAGGACTTCAGCCTCATTCTGGATGACATGGCCATCACTGAACTGAGCTTCATTAGAGAGTACATGGCTACCTTGGAGGCCAAGCAAATGGCCCAGGAGGAGGCCCAGAGGGCTCAATTTCTGGTAGAAAAGGCAAAACAGGAGAAGTGGCAGAAGACTGTGCAAGCTGAGAGGAAAGCTGAGACTGCCAAGATTCATGTGTAAGCTCTGAAAAAGAACCCTGGATACATCAAGCCCCATAAGATCTGAGCTACCCAGAGCATCTCCAAAACCATCCCCATATCTCAGAACCACATCTATCTCACTGCTGGCCACCATGTGCTGAACTTGCAGGATGAATGCTTCACTCTGGGAAGTGACAGTCTCATCAAGGGCAAGAAATAGGGGCCTCATCCTGAAGAGAAAGCTGGTCTCTTCCTCCCTGAGTTAGTCTTCGATAAGCCAGCAGATGGATCCACATCCCTCACCCCATCATCATATGTCTTTCCTCCACCATCTCCCCAACTTGTTGGATAAATGAAGACTGATAGAAGTTCTTTCCCTAATCCTCCTCCCCATATTTTGCTGGGTTATAAGGACTGTGTGATTTCTCAGTGATTTCCTTTAGAGCTGCTTTCCCTCTAAGACTGGGAGGAGACAGCAGCAATCCCAGGAATACTCAATAAATTTTTATTACTTAAGTGTAAAAAAAGAGATTGAAGGGCCCAGAATGAGACATTCCAAAGAGCAAGGGAGCTTGGAATGCAGCCAACACTACACTATCTAGCAAAACTGAGTCTTCACTTCCAGGGAAAAAGATGAATGTTTAATGAAACAGGAGACTTCCAACTTTTCCTGGTGAAAAGAACAGAGCTAATAAGAAAATTTGGACTTCAAACAGGAGACTCAAAAGACACATGAAAAAGGTTTTAAAAAAAGGTAAACTGCTATCAAATAAGGTGAAACTGGCTAAATCCCCATCTGGGAAAAAAGACTTTCATAATTCAGGAGGACTGTAACACTATTCGAGAGAATATACTTAGAAATAATGGACACTCATACTTAACCATCACTTGGATAGAATGATTTAAAAACAATATCTTCTTTGAAAGAGGGACAGTAAAGAGATGGGAGGATGAAGGAGCTTAAATGGAGTAAATTCCATTATATAAAGAAGTACAAAATCCCTATTGCAATAGAGGGGACGAAGGGAGGAGTTGAGAACAATCTGAAACTTATTCTCATCAGATTTGGCTTAAAGTTAACCTACAAACACTGTTACATTAAGAAATTTATCTTACATTTCAAGTATTAAAAGGGGAAAGGGTAAGGTAGGAAGAAAAGAGGAACTAACAGAAGGAAGGGAAGGAAGAAAGCGCAAAGGGAAAAGGGAAAGAAAGGGGAGAGTGCTTGGATATAAGGGGGCAAAAACATTGAAAATTGTGGTATTCAGAAACAAAATACTGGAGAATATGGATAAAGTAAAAAAAGGGGGGGATACAAACAAAGGGAAGATAGCATAGAGGGCAATAAAGAGTTAGTAATAGGGGAGGCTAGGTGGCGTAGTGGATAAAGCACCGACCTTGGAGTAAGGAGTACCTGGGTTCAAATCTGGTCTCAGACACTTAAGAATTACCTAGCTGTGTGGCCTTGGGCAAGCCACTTAACCCCATTCGCCTTGCAAAAACCTAAAAAAATGTTAGTAATAATAACTCTGAATGTGGATGGGATGAATTCTCCCTTAAAATGTAAGTGAATAGCAGTTTTTGATCCACTCTGCAATTCCAGAATCCTAAAATATGCTGCTTACAAGAAACTCATTTGAAGCAGAGAGATACACATAGAGTAAAAGCAAAAGGTTGGAGAAAAATATCTTTTGTTTTAGCTGAAGTGAAAAAAGCAGGGGTAGCAATCCTTATCTCAGACAAAGCAGTTGCAAAAATAGATGTCATTAAAAGAGATAAGGAAGGAAACCATATCCTCCTAAAAGGTACCATAAATTTCATTATTAAATATGCATGTACTAAGTAGTAAAGCCAATTTTTAGAAGAGAAGCTGAATGAGCCATAGGAAGACATAGACAGCAAAACTATACTGGTGGGAGACCTGAACCTTCCATTCTCAAATTTAGATAAATCTAACCATAAAATAAAAAAGAAGGAAATTAAGGAGGTAAATAAATTGTTAGAAAACCTAGATATGATAGACCTTCGGAGAAAATTGAATGGGGATAGAAAGAAATACACTTTTTTCTGCAGTATATGGCACTCACACAAAAAATTGACTATGTACAAGGGCATAAAAATCCAATAATTAAAGCAGAAAGGCAGAAATAATGAACACATCCTACTCAGATCACAATGCAATAAAAACTGCATTCAATAATGGGCCAGGGAGAGAGAAACCTAAAACTAATTGGAAACTAAATAACCTCACTTTAAAGAATAAGTGGATCAAAGAACAAATTAGAGATAGAATTAATCATTTCAACCTAGATAATGACAAAAATGAAACAAAATACCAAAACTTACAGGATACAACCAAAGCTTTTGTCAGGGGATATATTATATCTTCAAATGCTTACATGAATAAATTAGAGAAAGAGGAAATCAATGAACTAAACATGCAACTAAAAAAATTAGAGGAAGAACAAATTAGAAACCTCCAATTGAATACCAATTTAGAAATTCTAAAAATTAAAGGGTAAATTAATAAAATTGAAAGCAAGAAAACTTTTGAACTAATAAATAAAACCAAGAGTTGGTTTTATGAAAAAGTCCAACAAAATTAATAAACCACTTGTTAATTTGATTTTAAAAAGAAAGAAGAAAATCAAATTGATATTATCATAAATGAAAAAAAGGAAACTCACCACCAATGAGGAGGAAATTAAAGTGACAATTTGAAATTATTTTGCCCAACTATATGCCAATAAATTTGATAATCTAAGTGAAATGGATGAATATTTACAAAAATATAAGTTGCCCAGGTTAAATGAAGAGGACATTAAATACCTAAATAACCCTATCTCAGAAAAAGAAATTCAACAAGCCATTTATTGAACTTCATAAAAAAATAATCTCTAGGGCCAGAGAGTTTTACAATTGAATTCTATCAAACATTTAAGGAACAATTAGCTTCAATTCTATATAATATTTTTTGGAAAAATGGGTTAAGACAGAACTCTGTCTAACTGTTTCTATGACACAAAATGGTACAGATACCTAAACCAGAAAGAGTCAAAAGAGAAGGAAAATTATAGACCTATCTCCCCGACAAATATAAATGAAAGTATCATAAATAAAATATTAGCAAAATGATTACAAAAAGTTATCACTAGAATAAATACATATATGACCAAGTAGGATTTATCCCAGGACTACAGGATTGGTTCAGTATTATATCTATAGGAAATCTATCAGAAATCATAGATGATGAAAAAGCCTTTCACAAAATACAGCACCCATTCCTACTAAAAACACTAAAGAGCATGGGTATAAATAGATTGTTCTTTAGTAAGCAGTATCCATCTGAAACCATTAACAAGCATTATATGCAATGGGGATAAGCTACAGGCATTCCCAAAAAGATCAGGGATGAAACAAGGATGCCCACCATCATCGCTACTATTCAACATTGTGTTACAAATGTTAGCTTCAGCAACAAGTGAATGAAGGAACTGAAGGAATTCAAAAGAAATTGAAGAAATCACAACTGGAGAGTTTTTTTTCCAAAACTCTCACTCTTTGCATATATGATGGTATACCTACAGAATCCTAAAAATTCATCTAAAAAATCTACTAGAAACAATTAGCAAATTTAGCAAAGTTGCAGGATATAAAATAAACTTTCATAAATCTTCAACATTTCTATATATAACTAGCATGATCCATCAGAAAGAGCTAGAAAGAGAAATCCCATTCAAAGTAACTTCAGACAATATAAAGTACTTGGAAGTCGACCTGCTAAGGCAAACTCAGAAGATTTATGAAAACAATTACAAAACACTTTTCACACAGATAAAATCAAATTTAAATAATTGGGCAAAAATCAATTGTTCATGGACAGACCAAGCTAATATAATAAAAATGGCAGTTCTAACCTAAATTAAACTCCTTATTTAGTGCCCTACCAAGCAAAATCCCAAAAAATTACTTTAAAAATATAAGTAAATTTATATGCAGAATTAAAAAGTCAAGAATTTCCAGGGATTTAAGGAAATAAGTGCAAAAGAAGGTAGCTTAGCCATCCCAGATCTAAAATTATATTATAAAGCATCAGTCATCAAAACTGTCTGGTATTGGCTAAGAAATAGAGTGGAGGATCAATGGAATAGACCGATAGCAGTAAATGATTATAGTAATCTGCTCTTTGATAAATTCAAAGAGTCCAGCTTTGGGGTTAATGAATCTCTCTTCGATTAAAAACTGCTGGGAATATTGAAAATTAGTATGACAGAAACTTGGATTAGAACAACACCTCACACCCTTTACCAAAATAAGATCAAAATGGATACATAATTTAGACATAAAAGACAATATTATAAGCAAACTAGGAGATCAAGGAATAGTTTACCTGTCAGATCTATGGAAAGGGAAGCAGTTTATGGCCAAAGAAAAGATGGAGAGCATTACTAAAAATAAGGTAGAAAATTTTGATTACATTAAATTAAAAAACTTCTGCACAGAAAAAACCACTGTGCTAAGATCAAAAGAAATGTGCTGTACTGGGAAACAATTTTTATAACTAATATTTCTAACAAAGGACTCATTTCTAAAATATATAGAGAACTGAGTCAAATTTATAAAAATAAAACAATCCACTCCCGATTGACAAATGGTTGAAGAATATGCAGAGGCAATTTACAGATGAGTAAGTCAAAGTGATCCATAATCAAATGAAAAATTGCTCTCAATCATTACTTATTAGACAAAGACAAATTAAAGCACCTCTAAGGTACCACCTCCCACCTCTCAGACTGGTCAATATGACCAGAAATGACAATGATCAATGTTGGGATGGATGTGGGCACTCTGGGACACTTAATACATTGTTGGTGGAGCTGTGAACTCATCTAAACTTTCTTGAGGGCAATTTGGAATTATGCCCAAAGGGTAATAAAAATGGGCATATCCTTTGATCCAACAATACCTCTCCTGGGTCTATACACTGAAGAGATCATGAAAAAGGGTAAAAACATCACTTATACAAAAATATTCATAGCACCTCTGTTTGTGATGGCAAAGAATTGGAAATTGAGTGAATGTCCATCAATTGGAGAATGTCTGAACAAATTGCGGTATATGTATGCTATGGATCACTATTATTCTATTGGAAAACCAGGAGGGATGGGAATTCAGTGAAGCCTGGAAGGATTTGTATGAACTGATGCTGAGAGAGATGAGCAGAACCATAAGAACATTCTATACTATAACACCAATATGGAGTTGATAATCAATCTTAATGGACTTGCTCATTCCATCAGTGCAAATTCAGTGACAATTATGAATTATCTGCGATTGAGAGTACCAACTGTATTCAGAAAAAGAATTGTGGAATTTGAACAAAACCCGAAGACCATTTCCTTTAATTTAAAAAAAAAGGTAGCTTATTACGTAATTTTGCTATCTCCTATATTTTATTGTTTTTTTCTTAAGGATATGATTTATCTCTCAACACATTCAATTAAGATCAATGTGTAGCATAGAAACAATGTAAAGACTATCAGACTGCCTTCTGTGGGGGGGGGGGTGGAGGAGGGAAGCAAGATAGGGGGAAAAATTGTAAAATTCAAAAATAAATAAATAGGGGTAGCTAGGTGGCACAGTGAATAGAGCACTGGCCTTGGAGTCAGGAGTACCTGGATTCAAATTTGACCTCAGATACTTAATAATTATCTAACCATGTGACCTTGGGCAAACCACTTAACCCCATTGCCTTGAAAAATCTAAAAGAAAGAAAGAAAGAAAGAGAGAGAGAGAGAGAGAAAGAAAGAAAGAAAGAAAGAAAGAAAAAAAGAAAGAAAGAAAGAAAGGAAAAAAAGAAAGAAAGAAAGAAAGAAAGAAAGAAAGAAAGAAAGAAAGAAAGAAAGAAAGAAAGAAAAGAAAGAAAAGAAAGAAATTTAAAAATTCTTAAGGAAAAACAAAAAATTTTAAAATTTTTTAAAAATTATTTCAACTTATAAAAGTCATCTATTTTTTTAGAGTTCCAAAGAATAGAGTGTTCATGAATCACAGATATGTTATACAGGTCAAGGAGAATGCATGGTCCTAGTAAAATATTTTTAGTTATTTTCTATGAGAATCTTTCCAATCTAGAGCAAATAGCATTAGTTGTACATGCTAAAGCATCACTATCATATATTTTAATTTACTTTAACTTATTCATATTATTATATTTTTTCCAAAATCTTAAAAACTCAGTAATCACTAATAAAGGAATGACAAAGGAAGACTAATCCAGGAATATAATAATAATAAAGGAATACTAGTAAAGATGAGTTTCATGGAGTTATTTGGAGTTTTGGTACTCACTAATTAATGTTTGATTTTGGGCAGCATGACATAGAGGAAAATGGGATAGGTTTGGATTCAGAATATCTTGAGTTAATTTTCTGTTTATTTTATATGTAAGACTTCCTCTGAGCCTGTGTCTTAAGTGGGGAATAGTGCAATGATATTAACATTTATATTATACTTTAAGCTTTATATTGCACTGTTCAAATATTCTACTTGATTCCTCACAACAGTCCTGTGAAAAGAATATTCCAATTACCCCTGTTTTATAGATGCTGAACCTAAATCTAATGAGAGTTTTAATGGTTTATCCAGTATAACGCTCATTATTATCTTTGGTAGGATTTGAACTCAAAACTTCCTGGACCTAAAACCCACTGATAGTTGTGACTTAATTAAAGCAGCAATGAGGACACTACTGATCACACATGACAAAGGACAATGTTATTCATAAAACACATTATGATCCCTATTGTTCTGGAGTCTTTTTTAAGTTATGTTTGACTCTTCATGACCCCATTTTAAAGGGTTATTTTGGTAAGGATAGTAAGAGTGGTTCACCATTTCCTTCTCTGGCTCACTCTACAAATAAGAAACTGAGGCAAATTGGGTTAAGTGCCAGAGTCACAAAGTTAATAAGTGTCTGAGGCTGAAGTTGAACTCATGAAGACTAGTCTTCCTGATCCCAAGCCCAGTATTCTATCCATTGCATCACCCTGCTGCTCTCCCTATAATTATACACACAAGCAAAATAAACAATTTAGTGTTAATATAGTTTTGAGAGAGAAAGTAGTACAAAATTATATCTGAATGGGAATCTGATACTCAATATAGAATTCTGTAGCCATGAGACAAATAGAATTTTTGATTATATGTATGTAGTTTTCCTTAATAAAATAAAAGCTCATGATGGTAAGAAGATTTCCATTTTATCTTTCTATTTCCGGCCTCTAGAACCAATGATTGACAAAGAGTAGGGTACTTATTGAATGACTGTGGAATAACTGGTGAGAGAGGAAGAACTATGCCAACATAGATAAAACTTTTCTACAAAATGGGCTAGAAATGTTTGGCTGAATTAGCCATACTTTATATAAATTAAATAAATAATGATTTAAAGAACTATTTTTAAAAAAAAATATTCCTCAAAGGATCATGGAATATCCCTTTCCTTGGAGACTCTTGGCAGTCTAATGTAAAATAATGTCCTAAATCTTATGGATGACATAGTGGACCTGGAGTCAGGAAGACCAAATCTCAATCCTTCCTCTGGTATTAACAAGCTATTTGACCTTCACTAAGTCCTTTAATTTCTCAAAGACGCAGTTTCCTTATCTTTAAAAGGTCAGTTTGAAAATGACCATGTTCATATGTGAAAGCTCACAGTCATAGTTTATCGTTTTCTAGAAAAGATTCTGGTAACAAACCAGCTTTCTATAGACAATTCTACTTTCTAATGTATTTACAATAGAAGAAAATGATTTTAAAAAGCCAATTGAATAGTGTGAAATTATGCCTGCCATATTAGTTGAAATGGACATAGTCTATCATTAGCAACTGATTTCCTGCTTTTTCTTCAGTTGGTTAGGGAAAAAAATAAGTATTCCTAGTTCCATGAAATATTGAAGTAGATAACACCAAACAAACTTCTGATAACATTATATTGTTTAAGTACAGATTTTTTTTCAAAATGAGGCTAAAACTTATGTAAAAGAGTCTAATGTTATTGTTCAAACAAATATATTCTTTGTCATCATAGGTACTCATTTTTATCGAAGTCAAATAGAAATATTTATTCCTCTTCTAATTCTATCTGCAGCAGAATACCTGGAATGTGAAACTTTGAAACTTAGTCTAAGTTTTTACAACTTTTCCTTACTGCTTCATAGTGAGCCACCTGTATTGTTATGATGTCCAAGTGACATGATGAATATAACATTCTATTCAAATGTCACTTATTAATATGGATATTTATTGAAACATGCACAAATGTTTCCAGAACACATTGCTTTGATTTTTGGAAATCATTTAAAATGTTAGAAGATTCTAGCTGATATTTTCTTGAGTTGAAGTTTTTTTAGTTTTTCATCCTATGGTTCAGAATATCTTATTTGAATTTTAATTTTAAAACAAATGGCTTTTGTTGTTTTTTAATTTAACAAATTATAGAACTTCAGTTCATAGTATATTTTCCTTTGCTTTTTTCTCTTTTAAGACTGAAAGATTTGTAATAGTTAGGTAAAGGTCACAGTGCAGTATAGATTAACCATTATATATGAGACACAGAATAAAAATTTCATCAAAGAAATTCATGCCTGGAAAAATAAAGTAGCCTGGGAGCAAAAGTATGATATAACCAGTGGATCATCCATGTGCTTGATGAGGAATACTCAATGTCAAGGAAACATGATGGATTTACTAGAGAACAAGGAAAAAAGAAATAAAATGAGGTTTATAAGCATCAGAAAGCATTTATTTTCAAAGAATAATGTTTCTAAAAATATAATAAAACATAAATAGTGGGTTTGGTTAATTGGTGGGTTTGGAAGTGAATATGTTCCCAGAAGGATTTTTATCTAGCCCCTGTTTCTATTTGATTTTGATATTACTGGATTAAATTACTTGCATGGTCCCTTTCAGCTACAGATCTATAATAAGTAATTGTTCTTTTCTGTAGAAAAAAGCAAAAGACATGAAAGCTTCTGTATCCCTGTATCTTAAATGGTCTTAAAATGTTTCATTTTACATTAATTCTATGGATTGTAAAGTATTTGAGATATTAAAAAAGTTTTTTCTTAAGTTTTCCCACTTTATTTAAAAATACCCTTTTCTTTACATCCTTATGAAAGATCAAATTATGTGCTGTATTGTCCATTTAAGACATTCTGAAATAAAAAGTTTATCTATTAGAAATTTATTGTCAAGTAGATTTTAATTTCTTTTTTTCTCTCCAATTATTGTTATCTCCAATTAGTGGAGCTTTAGGGAAAAAAAATCTGTCAGATCTTTGTGACCTAGCTAGAGATAGATTTTTACACAAATAATACAAATGCTAAAGTTTTTTTTTTTAAATCCATGAAAACTGGGTAAAAATCAGTATGGCGAATATATCTATTAAGGTCATTTCTCTAATATATATGACAGGGAGTCAAATTTGTCAAAAATAAGAGTCAATATTGATCTTATTAATATGGAAAAGACTTCAAATCACTAAAAATTAGAAAAATGACAAAACTCTGAGTATCCTATCACACCCATCAAGTTGGCTAAAATGGAAGAAAATAAAAATGGAAAATACTGAAAAGAATGTTGAAAAATGGGTATATTAATAAAGTACTGCTGGGGAGTGGTGAAATAGTCCTACCATTCCAAAGAACAATTTGAAACTATGTACAATGGGTTATAATTACACTTTGACCAAGTAAAAGAGCTCATGTGTACAAAACATTTATAGCAGCTTTGTTTTCCCTTTGTAATGTCAATGGTATGGTTGAAAAAGCGGTTTAAGAATGTGATGGGGAGGCAGCTAGGTTCTAAAGTGTGTAGAGTACCAGCCCTGGAGTCAGGAAGACCTAAATTCAAATCCTGCCTCAAACACTTAATTACCCAGCCATGTGATCTTGGGCAAATCACTTATCCCCATTGCCTTCCAAAAAAGAAAAAAATGAATGTAATAGAATAATATTATGCTGTAAGAAATAAAGGGAATAGCTTCATAAAAATCTGGGAAAATTTATATGAGCTAATGAAGTAAGCAGAACTAGGAGAATATCATACATAGTAATAACAATATGGCAATGATAATTAGGTGAAAAGGGGATTGCTACTTGGATCAGTACAATAATTCATGACAATTCTAAAAGACTGATGATGAAAAATCCTAATCACCTGCAAAGGTGGAACTTATAAGCACTACATGTATATTGAAGCATATTTTCTTTTACTTTTTTTTAGGATTTTTGCAAGGCAAATGGGGTTAAATGGCTTGCCCAAGGCCACACAGCTAGGTAATTATTAAGTATCTGAGGTTGGATTCGAACTCAGGTACTCCTGACTCCAGGGCTGGTGCTTTATCCACTGTGCCACCTAACTGCCCCCCTTTTATTTCTTTTTTTTACCATAATAGCTCATGTGGAAATATATGTTGTATGACTTCACAAATATAATTGATATCATATTTCTTGCTTACAGTATGTGTTGGAGAGATGATAGAAAGTAAGAATATAGAAATAGAAAAAAGCATTTAAGAATAGCTATAGGAGAATCATGATGGTAATGGAAATGAATCAATACATAAAATGTTAAGTTATCTAGGTGCATAAACAAAGAACTACTGTCAATTACTTCTCAAATATTTTCCTTCTAGTTCTTTGGGAAGTTATACTATATTTCCAGAGGCATTATTTTGTTGGCATTATTGATCTGCCAACTCCCAATTGACAATCCATTTTTCATAGGAATCCAAAATTTTTAATATTTTCATTCTAGTTGCCAAAGATGACATTGCAAAATATTAAAGAAATGGATAGATATGAACTGTATAGGAAATACACAGTTTTTTAAAAAAAATCTATTCACTCATTCTATAATTTAGGTTATAATTTAGTATATTTTGCAATGAGCAATGTTATTAAATGGTTTTCCAAGAGGGTCTAATTTACTAATCCATCACATTCATTTCTGGTGTCTCCCAGTCTGGGAGTCTTCCATTCCTACTACATTAGTTTAACTGTCATGGAGGATAGAACTGCAGCTGTCTCAGATGAACTCCATTGGAGCACAGATTATTTTTAATAAGCCCCCCCAAAGAAAATAAAAGAAGCTATGGGAAAAAGTAGAATAAAGTATTTGATTACTGAAAGTTCCAATTCCTACCTTGACTGGTACAAGTTCTGATTTCAAATTAGTATCTTCACATACCTGAATGACAAATCTGTCCAACCTTAAAAAGTCATGTAATCCCTAAATTGACTACAATCTTGTATTATGTTTTCTCAATAATACTTGTCTAGGTTAAGATATTGCAAGTCGAGTGATTTTTATGAATGTTCAGGCTAAAGGAGGAGAAATGAGAAGATTTAGCACACACACATACACATCTTAAAGGTCCCTTCCAAGTCAAAATCCTCAGAATTAACTCCCAAAAAAATCTGGAGTTTAAATTATGTTCAAAAATGTTGATTTTGTTGTTTTTACTACCTAAATCTTAGACTGGTTCTAAGAGGAAGAATTAGAAATAATTACATGTAGACTGAAGCTTTTGAAATTTTTTTACAAGCAAGAATAAATTCTATGGAACTCTTATGGGAGGGGGGTATTTTTTTCTTAAATATATACATTGTTTTCAAATGGTGAGAAATTTCCTCCAATCTAGGTAATTATAGACTCATAAGCAATGATCGAAGAAAACAGAAATGAATTTTATTTTGATGAATATAAACTGTTGGATTTTCTCTACAGTATTTCTGAAGTTATTTTATAGGAAACTTGTTTGTTATTTCATCTGGGAAATGTTGTATTCCCTTCTAAAACTAAATTATTTATGCCATTTGTTTTCTCATCTGTTCTATGATCTACCTGAATATTTGACATAAAACATGGCAAATGATTTTCATAGTTGCTATAGAGAAAGTGAAGCAATTGGGACAAGATAGCATAATAACATTTTGTATTTACATATTGGATGTCCCTAAGGCATCCTTTGCAATTCATAAATATAATCTAGTTAATGCTCAAAATATCACATTTAGTGCACAGGTAGAAAAAATTATACCAGTCTTTTACAGATGGAAAAACTGAGGCAAATAGAAGATAAACACTTTACAAATAAATATATAGGCAAATAGACAAGTTGATGGATAGAGAGATAGGGAGAGATGGATGGATAGATAGATAGATAGATAGATAGATAGATAGATAGATATAGATAAATAGATGGATGATATAGACAGATGTGTGAGAGAGAGATGGTTAGATGGATGGATAGATATAATGAGGGTGGGGTGGAATGCATAATGAGGTGTTCTAGTTTCTAGCAAAATATGATTTATGCTTTGCTCTCTGGCAATTGACATGAAGGCTTACTCTTCTGTTTATGGATATGAATGATAGATGGTCTATATCATCATTGATTCAGAGAATGAACAAGTTAGCTATCTACCTGCTAATCTATGTGTATCTATTTATCTATCTCCTAAATCACCCAAGCTTCAGGTTTTTTTCATGTTTCCATTATCAGAGCTAATTCTGGGGATCTGCAAGTTTGGGGCATTTTTTTGTGTTATCTGAGGAGTGGTGCAGTAACTAGTCTTTGCTCTGGTCTTTACCCTGCTTCCATATAGTCCTCTTAACCCTGGAACTGTGATCAGGTTCTCTGCTCTACAGCAGGTGCAAGTGCCAGTGTTCCTTTCCACCTTGGAATTGTGAGCCTGGCCTCTGCTTCCTTATGACTGACCACCAGCATTTTTTTCTCCCTGAAATTGGGACTCAGGACTTTGGATGTACAATAGAATTGCCAATGCTAGTTACATCAGCCAACAAAGGAACCCCAATAATCTATTTTTGACCAATGGTTTAGTCTCCTTATTGTCTCTAAGCTGAGCTCCCAAAGCTGTTCCCTAGGCTGATATTAAAGTCCTCTCCAAGACTGACTCCTACATAGCTCTTGTTCTCACCTCCTGAATTGTTTTAGGCTTGAAAAAATATCTCACTCTGACATTTTCTTAGTTCTGAAGCTCCCAAATTTGTTTTGAGAGGTTATTTTAAGTAATTTGGATGGGAATATTGGAAGAATTAAACTTTATGACTACCCCATTCTATAATCTTGGCTCTGCTCTGCATTCAATTGAGTTTTACAAGGAGATATTTACTGAGATTGTGTAGCAAGAATCAAAACAAAATTAAAATGAAATATTCTGAACCTCAAAAAATATTTTCCTCTGCTTTTTCTCTTTTGGGAGAATGACCTCAAAATTTATGTGGTGACTATTAGCCATTCTCCCCACTTCCTTATTCCTACTAACTTAACTTTTGTGAGTGACCTAGTTGATAGAAAAGTAGTTCTTTTGTCTGCAGAATATGGTGTTTCAGCTTCTGGATTGATTTATGCTCAGATGAAACAAGTAGTCCCTCAGTACTGAATACTTATTGTATTCAGCAATTGAGGCTACCTGAAGACCCTACTTTGAATTCCAGTTGTTGAAACTGATTGTTCTTCATACCTTTAAAATCTCTCAGAATTATAACCTTGTCTACCTATCTTGTACAACCATTTACCTAAAATCAAGAAAGTTTGACCATGAGACTGAAACAAAGGCAAGGTACCATAATGATGATAGACAGTTTAGGAGATAAATAGATATGCAGAAAAGATAAATAGGTAGATAGTTAACCACAAGAAAGAAAAACAAACAAAAAAAATGGAAATAGTATGCTTCTATATGCATTCAGACTCCATAGTTCTTTTCTGGATATGGATTTAATTTTCTATTACAATTCTTTCTTTTTTTTTTTATCATTGTACTGCTGAGAAGAGCAGTTAATCATCACACAATGTTATTTTTACTGTGTATAATATTTTCCTGGTTCTACTCACTTCACTTGGCATCAGTTCATATAAGTCTTCCCAAGTTTTTTTCTGAAAACTACCTGCTCAAATTTACTATAGAAAAAATAGGATTCCATTACATTCATATACCACAGCTTGATCAGTCATTCCCCAGTCCATAGGCATCTCATTAATTTCCAATTCTTCATACCACAAAAAGAGCTGCTATAAATATTTTTGTGTATGGGTCTTTTTTGCATTTTTATGATCTTTTTGGGATACAGACCTAGTATTGGTATTTCTGGATCAAAAGGTACCCCTTTGAACATCAGAACATTGCTATTAATAAGGCAATTAGAAGATGTCTGTATAGACAAAGGATATGATTGTAAGTCAATTGTAAGGGACATGGGAGAAATGAAGTAGAATAAGGAAAATTTCTCACTTAAAAAGAGGCATGCCAGAAAGAACTTATATAATGTAGGGGATGGCTGGCAGGCAATGTTTGAATTTTATTCTCATAGAAACTGGGTAAAGAGGGAAAAATACATATGCACATGCATATAAACTCATAGGTATAGAAATCTATGGAAATAGAAGTAGGGGATAAGATATATTGGAGGAGAAGACAAGAATAAACAAAGGTAAGGTGGATTAAGTATCATAAAATTCAGAAGTAAAATAGACTTTTAAGGAAAGAAAATTAAAAAGGGAGAGAGAGGGAATAAAGAGGAAAATAGGATAGAGGGAAATACACAGTAATCCTAAATGAATGTGAATAGGATGGGATTACTTATAAAATGTAAGCAGATCACAAAATGGATCAGAAACCAGATTCTTATAATAAGTTGCTTAAAATACTTAAACAAAGCAAAGTAAAAATAAATCTAATTACAAGAAGTAAGCTTTTAAAAGATCCCATAAACAATGAACAAAGATGAAAAATTTAAGGCCAACATCCACTGATAAAGGATTCATTTTTCAAATGCTTAGAGAGCTGATTAAAATTTAGAAAATAAAAACCATTGCCCAACTGACAAATGTTCAAAGGATATTAACAGGTAGTTTTCAGAAGAAGAAATATAAATAATCTATAGTCATATAAAATGCTATAAATCAATAATGATCAGCAAAATGTAATTTTAAAAATACAAAATTAAAATCATATCTGTAAGAAATGAA
Source organism: Macrotis lagotis (assembly GCF_037893015.1). Lineage (NCBI taxonomy): Eukaryota > Metazoa > Chordata > Mammalia > Peramelemorphia > Peramelidae > Macrotis > Macrotis lagotis. The sequence goes on along the minus strand of NC_133660.1, from coordinate 134,782,539 downwards.
AAGTACTGGAGAAGACAAGGCAAAATACAAATACTAAGAAAATGTAGATTGGAACTTTGAACTAGACTAATCATTCTGCAAAATAATTTGGAACCATGGCCAAAAAGCTGTAAAGGTGGGCTTCACTTTGACTCAACAATGTTGATAAGTCTGTATCCCAAAGTGATCAAAGGAAAAGGATAAGAATCTATATGTATAGAAAAATTCTTAAACAGTTTTTTTTGCATAGGAAAAAAACAGAAGGCATGCTTATCAATTGGGAAATAGTTGAACACGTTGTGGCATATGAATGTGATGGAGTATTCTTGTGGCATAAGAAATGACAAAGGATGTGATTACAGGAAAAAAACAAAACAGGACAATATCTATCAGAACCAGTTCAAAGAAAAGTGAGAATAAAAGGTGATATTTATACAGAGTAGCAGTAATGTTCTAATTATGTTCAACCATAAAAGATGACTTTTTTTCTGAGGGCATCCTGTTCATCATTTTTTTCTTTTCTTTTCTTTTTCCCTTGTAACATGCAAAAAAAATTAAACATTAGCTTTTAAAAACCTTGGGTTCTGAATTCTCTCCTTCCTCCCACTCCAGTCTCCCTCACTGAGAAAGCAGCTGTATCCATGAAAAATATTAGCACAATAGTCACATTATAAAAGTAAACGTAAGCCCCCCACCAAAGAAACCTCAAGAAAAATAATACCATATTGAAGTACATAAAAAGCATGCTTTAATCTGTATTCAGATTATATTCAACTGTATTCAAATCTCTCTTTCTTTCCTATCTCTCTTTCTCTCTCTCTCTCTCTCTCTCTCTCTCTCTCTCTCTCTCTCTCTCTCTTTGGGATGGATAGTATTCCTTGAGAATTCTCTTGGACATACAGCATTGCAGAGAAAAGATGCCATACACAGGTGATCATCTTACAATATTGCTGCTACTTTATATATAATACATTTCCCATTGCATCTGCTCATGTAAGATTTTACTGAGAGCATCCTATTCTTCATTTCTTATAACAGAATAGCATTTTATATTATTCCCATGCCACAATTGGTTTACTCATTCCCCAACTGATGAACATCCACTCAATTTCCAATACCTGGTCACCAGAAAAGAGCTGGTATAAGTATTATTATGCATATATATCCTTTACTTTGTCTTTTTCATTTCTTCTGGAATATAAAGAACTAGTAGTGGTATTACTAGTCAAAGTCCTTTAGTCATAGTTCCAAATTATTGTTGAATTGTTTAATACTTTAACAACCCCTCCAACAAAACATAGCTATCTCACTTTCTCTGTGTCCCCCTCTAACATTTGTCATTTTTTCTTTAGGTCAATCCAAAAGGTATAATGTAGTACCTCAAAATTGTTCCAACTTTCATTTCTCCTATCAACAGTAAGTTAGGATGTTGTTGTTTTTAAATGACTTGATAGATAACCTCATCTGAAAATTGTTCATGTCTATTGATCATTTATCGATTGGGAAATGATTTTTATTATTTTATAAATTTGACTCAGTTCTCTATTTTTGATAAATGAAATCTTTATCAAAAAGATCTGTTCAATATTTGTCCCACAGTAGCTATTGCTAACTGTATTTCACTCCATCCTGTTCCCCCCACTCCTATTTATTCTAATCTCTCTCTCCTTTCAGCCATTCTTTCCTCAAAAGAATTTTGCATTTGACTATCCCCTCCCACAATCATCTCTCCCTTCTATCATCTACCCCACCCCAGGCTCCTTTCATCCATCCCTTTCTTCTAGAGTAAGATAAATTTCTATACCCAATAGAATGTGAATGTTATTAACTTTCTGAGCCAATTCTGATGAGAGCAAGGCTTACTCACTGCCATTTACCTCCCCATTCTTCTACTCCACTGCAAAAGCTTTTTCTTGCCTCTTTAATGTGAATTAACTTACCCCATTCTACCTTCCCCTTTCCACTTCTCCGAGTACATTCTTCTCTCACCCATTAACTCCATTATTTTATTTATTTTATTTTTAATTTATTTTCATCCATATGCACATGTTTATTTTTAAGTTACAAAATTTCCTTTCATCCTGCCTTCCTGTTCCCCTTCCCTCAACAGAGAAAAACCAGGCTAGAATTGTACATAAATATTTTTGATAAATATGTTTACAGATTAGTTATTCTCAGCACATGGAATTGGGATTAAGAAATATTTTTATTAAGTATTCATCAGATTCTGAAGGGTTGGGGTTTTTTTGTCTGTTTTGTTTTGTTCTTTCTCCTATGGATGGGAATAACATTGTTTGGTCAAATATGGTTGTCCTAGCTCTCTGAAATGCTAAGAGGAGCTGCTTCCATCAAGGTTGTTCATTGCATAATAATGCAGCTGTTAATGTATACATTGTTTTCTTGGTTTTGCTCCCTTAGCTCAGCAGCAGATCCAATAAAGTCATTCCATGCTTCCCTAGAATCTGACCATTTATGGCTTCTTATAGAACAATAATATTCATGGTATCCATGTGCCATAATTTGTTTAGCCATTCTCCAATTGATGGGCATCCCCTCAATTTCCAATTCTTTGCCACAACAAAAAGAGTTACTATGGATATTTTGGAAAATGTAGAACTTTTCCTTTTTTTAAAATAATTTCTTCTTTAGAATTACAATTGCTGGGTCAAAGGGTATGAACAGTTTTATTGCTCTTTGTGCATAGTGCCATGTTGTTCTACAAAATGGTTGGACCTGATCACAACTCCATTAGCAGGGCATCAATGTCCTAATCCTCCCACAGCCTCTCCAACATTTATCATTTTCCTTTTTCCTCATCTTGGTCAATCTGGTAAGTGTGAGGTGACACCTAATTGCTGTTTTAACTTGCATTTATCTAATTAATAATGATTTGGAGCATTTTTTCATATGATTTTATATATATATATATATATATATGTACATATATATATATATATATAATTAATTTCTTCATTTGAAAATTTGTACTTCATATACTTTTACCATTTATCAATTGGGGAATGAAATATAACCTTATAAATTTGACGCATTTCTCTATGTATTTTAGAAATGAGACCTTTATCAGAATTCCTAGTTATGAAGATTATTTCCCAGCTTTCTGCTTTCCTTCTAATTTTGGCAGCATTGATTTTATTAGTGTAAATTTTTTTAATGTAATATAGTCAAAATCATTCATTTTGCAGTTTATAGTGTGTACTAATTCTTATTTGGCCATAAATTTATCACCTTTCCATAGATGTGATAGAGTATTTCTCAGTCTATTAATTTATCTATGATGTCACCCTTTATGTCTAAACTCTGTTCCCATTTTGATCCTATTTTGGTATAGGGTGTGAGATTTGAGTCTATGCCTAGTTGACTTGTTATCCAGCTGCTGGGGCCTCTGATATTTTCAAGCTGTTGGATTGCACTGTGGATAAAAGCCACTTGCTGGCCTTTCCTTGATCTTCTGCCTTGCTCAGCTTTCCTTCTTTTCCCCCAAAGAAACAGACCATCACTGAAGATACTCCATGATGTCTTCCCTTGAAAGTTTCTTTGAATTTTCTCTTTTTCTTGATATTATCTGTAACTTGAATGTCAGCAATAAAGGCTTCATTTATCTTTGGTAGGTAAAAGCTCCAGGAGCATGTTAGCTTCATAGTGCCACCTTGGATCTGCCCTGCAAGTCCCTCACTCCATTATTTTAATATATTATGCCTTCAAATTTAACTCCCTCCTGTGCCTAGCTGCTCTAATAAATGAGAAAGTTCATTTGAGTTGCTAGTTTCATCTCATGCTAGAATATAAGCAGTACTACATCATTAAGATCTGTTTTTAGTGCTTACTTTTTACACCTCACTTGAGTATTATATTTGAAGATCAAATTTTCTGGTCAGCTCTCATCTTTTATCAGGAAAGTTTGAAAAAAATCTTTTCCCCTGAAAGAGTATGTTCAGTTTTGTTGAGTAGTTTATTCTTGGTTGTAATCCAAGTGTTTTGCCCTCCAGGATATCATGCTCCAAGTCCTATGATCCATTAATGTAGAAACTGTTAAATCTTGTGTTATCATGACTGTGGCTCCACCATAATTCAATTGCTTCTTTCTGACCACTTGGAAAATTTTCTCCTTGACTTGAGAGCTATGAAATTTGGCTATAATATTCTGGCAGTTTTTCATTTGTCATTCTTTTAATTTCTATTTTACCCTCTGTTTCTAGAATATCAGAATATTGATAATTTGTTGGGAATTATGTCTATGTATAGTCTTTTTTTGGTTATGACCTTCAGGTAGTCCAATACTTTTTAAATGATATCACCTGTATGCCTTTTCTGGATCAGTTGTTTTTCCAATCAGATATTTAACATTCTCTTTTAGTATTTCATTCTTTTGGCTTTGTTTTATTGTTTCTTGATTTTTCACAGTCATCAATTTTCCTTAGCTCCATTCTATATTTTAGGAAATTAGCTCCTTTAATTAAATTTTTTAATCTCCTTTTCCATTGGTCAATTCTGTTTTTTAAGGCATTCTTCTCCTCATTAGCTTTTTATGGATTTTTTTCCATTTTTTCTAGTCTGGTTTTTAAGATGTCATTTTGTTCAGGTTTTTTAAAATCTCCCTCACTAAGCTGTTGACTCAGTTTTCATGATTTCCCAAATCACTCTCATTTTGCTTCTACCTATCTTACTTGATTTTAAAATTCCTTTTTAAGCTCTTCTATAGTATGAGACTAAATCATATTTTCCTTGGAGGCTTTAGGTGTAGAAGGTCTGATTCTGTAGTCTTCTTAATATGTTTTTTTAATCTTCCATATGACCACAGTAACTATAGGGGAATTTTTTTCTTCTGTTTCTCATTTCCCCAGTTTATGACTTGATTTTAACTCTTTCTTAAGGTGGAATTCTGCTTCCACAGTGGAAAAAGCACTGTCCCAAGCATTTGAAGGTTTTTGCAGCTGTTTTCAGAGATACTTCTAGGGACCTAAAGTTTTCAGTTATTCCAAAATCTTATAATTTATGATTAAGGGGCGGCTAGGGGGCACAGTGGATAGAGCATCGGCCTTGGAGTCAGGAATACCTGGGTTCAAATCCAACCTCAGACACTTAATAATTACCTAGCCATGTGGCCTTGGGCAAACCACTTAACCCCATTGCCTTGAAAAATCTAAAAAAAAGTTATGATTATAGCCTCTATACCTGTAAGCTGGTCTGTAGGTGAACACAGGCACTCTTATCTGCTCTGGAATTATGAGGAGAGTTCCTGCTCCACTTAGTCAGTAAGCTCTGTTGTGCTTCTGCTCCTCTTCTTAGAGTTGGCATCCCAGACTGCCACCCAGATCTGAAAAATGGGCAAAGCAACAGAATTCTGCCTCAAGAACAGCAAAGAGACCCATATAATCTTCTTCTCTGGAAACAACTGTTGCTGCTTATTCAGTGTCTCCAAAGGAGACCAGTACCTGGTCTGCTGGGTCTAGTCCATGTTGCTGAGGCCTGACCTGGATTGTGCTCCAATCTCACTCCAGTGGGGCAGAGTTTTCCTGCTAACCTTCGAAGTTATCCTTGTAAATTCCTGGACTAAGAGGTATGGAAAGCACTACCATTTCCACTGACTCAGTAGCCCAGTATCCTGTTTCTGGATGTCTGGGGCTGGCTCATCCCTCTCTACTTTGTTCTCTCTTACCTTGGAACAGTGGATTGTTCCCATTGATCTTCCAAGTTGTCTTGGGTTGGAAGATTGTTTCACATAGCCTTTTTGTGGGTTCTTCCACTTTAGAATTTGATTTGAGTCATTATTTAAAAGGATTTGGAATGATTTGGGGGGAAAATTCAGATGAATCCCTGCCTTTATTCTGCCATCTTGGTCTACCCCCATGACTTGGTTATATACTATGAACCAAGACAATTCCAAAAAAAAAAATATCATGAGAGAGGACACATGAATTTAGAGCAAACTGAAGTATAATTTTCTTGTTTTCTTTATTTTTCTTGTTTTTGTTTGATATGACTAATATGGAAATATTTTTAGATGATTTCACATGTATTTGACTATGTAGATCACAATAAAATGTTGCATCTCCTCAAAGAAATGGAAATCTCCTGTCATTTTACTCGTTTCCTGAGGAACCTCTATACAGGTCAGGAAGCAACAACTTAAACTGAACATGGAATAGGAGATTTATGAGACTGAAAAAGAAGGATAAATAGGCTAAATATTGTCAGTTATTTACTTAATTTACAGTTGGAGTACACTATGTGAAATATTAAGTTGTGGGGAGAAATATCAAAAATCTCAGATATGCAGACAATACTACCCTCATGACAGAAAGTGAATAAGAATTTTGCAGTCTCTTGATGGGGGTAATAGAGGAAAATGTAAAAGATAACTTGAAAAATTTAGATCAAAAAATGACAGCTGCCCCATTGTTTCCTGGCAAATAGAGAGAGAAAGGAAATGGAATCTCCATGAGATTTTATATCTTTGGCTCAAAGATCACTGCAGACCACCATGAAATGTAAAGACACTTGCTTCTTATGAGGAAAGTTATGCTAGATCTGAACAGCATACCAAAAAGCAATGACATCCTCTTGCTGACAAAGGTCTGTTTAGTCAAAGCTATGCTTTTTAAAAATAACAATATAAGGTTTTGAGATAAAAAGAAAACTGAAATCTGCAAATAGATGCTTTCAAATTTGGAGCTAGAGAAGACTTTTGAGAGTTCCTTGGATAGCAAGAAGACCAAATCAGTACTTAAAGAAACTAATTCACTTGAATATCAAATGCTGAAGCTGAAGTTTAAATAATTTGGCTACATAATGTAAAGACAAAAGTGATTGGTAAAGATCCTGAAGCTGAGAAAGATTGAAGACTAAAGGAAAAGGGAATGACAGAAGATATGAAAAGATAGTGTCATGGAAATAACAAACATGAGCTTGAACAAACTTTGAGAAAAGGTAGAGAAAAGATAGCCACAGTCTTCCATGGTCCATGTACTCATAGAGAGTTGGACATGACTGAAAACCAAGGAAAAATTGTTTTTATTTTGTTAGCCTTCTTAGTGGGTGGGGTATTGATGGGAGAAAGAAAGGAAGAGAACCTGGAAGTCAATTTAAAAAAAAATAGAATCTTTTTCTTTTTGGTTTCTTTTGCAAGGCCATGGGATTAAGTGGGAAAAAAAGAATCTTTAAATAAATTTTAAAAAAATTAATTAGTTCATTTATATTTGGAAATATCAATTGGGGATGACACCATTTACTGTATGGTATGAGCAATACACACACTCACACACACACACACACACACACACACACACACACACAGGCAAAGAAACAAAAATAGTCATTAGATTCTGGAATGTGTCTATACAGGGAAAGCATTTGATTCCATACTGAATAATATAATACTCCTCTATATTTCTGCCTTCAAATGACATTGACTCTCCTGCAACTGTAGGATAAATATATACTTTGAATGGATAGAACAATTTCCAAGCCCAGGATCTTACTAAAATCCTCAATATTTCAATACAACACATATACAATTATACAGCACTCCAATGTTTAAAAAAATCAATATTCTTATTTAAACAAAAGACAAAATATTGAAGAAATTTTTGTATGAAGGGAAAAATGAAAGGACAGAATATAAACTAAGTCAAAAAACTTTCTTAAAGGATATATTGTTATGCAAAAGCATACTTTAATAGCAATTGGAAATACAAAGAAAATTTAGAAAATATTTCTGCATAAGTTTACCGAGCAATCACATGTATTTTAGGAATATTATTTTGGTAACAATGTAAAGTATAGATAATGATAATAATATGGAAAAATCAGAATACATTATATAATTATATATTTATTTATTATTTTATCTATGTGTGCACTTTACTGAGAGTTCACATTTTAGTGAGTAAAAACCACAGATTTCTGAAGAAAGCTAGAAAAATAATAATAATAATATTGTCAGAAATCAGACAACTTATGGAATTATTCACAGATCTGATAAACTTTTTATGAATTTTCAAAAATACTGAGCCTTAATGAATCAAAATCTTCTGACCATACTACGTAACTGTGGATTAAGATATGGGTAAATCATTTTTTCAGATTCATTAGAAATCCAATTACAAAGGGACAGCTGGGTTGCTCAGTGGATAGAGCACCGGCCTTGGAGTCAGGAGTACCTGAGTTCAAATCCAGCCTCAGACACTTAATAATTCCCTAGCTGTGTGGCCTTGGGCAAGCCACTTAACCCCATTTGTCTTGCAAAAAAAAAAAAAGAAATCCAATTACATGCAATGGTGCTATGCCAACATTCATCCGTTTGTAATTTTATGTGTTCCACATTTTTCTACCACTCTTCCTTCCCTCCCCCCCTCCCCATGGCATTGAACAATCTGGCAAAAATTTTACAAGTACATTTGTGATTAACATATTTACATATTAGTCATATTCTGAAAGAGTAATTAGAACTAAAGGGAAAGAAAAAACATGAGAAATAAAGGCAAAACACAAAATATTTTTTAATGAACAAAATATGCATTCAGGCATAATTCTGGTGATTGTCAATAGCAGGTCTCTCAGGGTTATCCTTGATCTCTGAACTGCAGAGAGGAACTGCATCCATCAAAGTTGGTCATCTCATAATTTTAGTATTAATGCATACAATGTTCTCTTGGTTCTGATCACATCACTCAACATCAGTTCATGTAATTTTTTTCATCCTTCTCTAAAGTCCAATCACTCATGAGTTCTTATTGAACAATAGTGCTCCCTATCATTCATATTCTATAACTTGTTCAATTCACCTATTCATGGGCATCCCTTCTCTTTCCAGTTGTTTGCCCTTACAAAAGGTGTTGCTATAAATATTTTTGAGCATGAGAGATTTTTCTCATTTTTTTATGATTTCTTTGGCAAAGAGATCTAGTATTGATTGGTATTGCTGGAACAAAGGATATGGTCAGTTTTCATGTTCTTTGGGCATACTTCCAGAAGCATCAACAGTTCTTTAATATCTCAATTTTCCCACATTCTAATCAATATTGATCATTTCCCGTTTTTTGTCATCTTAGCCAATCCGATATGTGTGAGGAAATACCACAGAGTTGCTTCTGTTGCATTTATCTAATCCATAATATTTCAGAGCATTTTTATATGGATATATATAGTTTTAATTTATCTGAAAACTACATGCAAATATCATTTGACCATTTATCATTTATTTTCTAATTGTTATTTTTTTTAAATTTTATTGATTTTTTTTCATTTATATGCACATATATATTTTTGAATTACAAACTTTCCTTCCACCACCCCTTCCCACCCTCCTCCCCTCAACAGCAAGCAGTCAGGTTAGCATTGTACATACATATTTTTGATAAACAAGTTTACAAATTAGTCATTATCCATATGAAGAATTAGGATTAAAAGGATAATTTTTATAAAGTGTTCATCAGATTCTGAAGGGTTAGTTTTTCATTTTTTTGTTGTTTTGTTTTGTTTTTCTTCCTCTGGATTAGAATAATGTCCATAACTGGTTGAATGAGGTTGTCCTGTCTCTCTGAACTATTTTCATTAAAGTAGATCATATCACAACACTGAGCATCATGATTTGAAAATGATGCATTTTCTGCATTTTTTCTCCATCTTTTCTGCATTTGACCATGAGATTTTTATGCCCTAATTCATGGTCAATTTTTGTGTAGGTGCTTTTACCTCAGAGAAGGAGGTATGTTCCTTTCTATCCTCATTCAGTTTTCTCCAGAGATCTATTATATCTAAGCTTTCTGAAGTTCTATTCACTTTCTTAACTCCCTTTTTGTCTAATTTATAATTAGGCTTATCTATTCTTGGAGAGAGAAGTTGAGATCCCCCATTATTATAGTTTTGTTGTTTATAGCTACATGTAACTTATTTAGGTCCTCCTCTAAGAATTTGGATGCAATATCACTTGGTGCATATGTATTTAATAATGATATTATTTCATTCCCTGTGGGCCTTTTCAAGATCTATTTTCTTTTCTTATCCCTTTTAAAAAATCTACTTTTGTTTTTGCTTTCTCAGATCGATTGCCACCATGCCTGTTTTTTTTAACTCTGCCTAAGCATTTTCATATATACATATATATATATATATATATATATATATATATATATATATATATTATATATATATATATATATATATATATATATATATATATATATATATATATATATATAACCTTTACCCTATGTGTATCTCTCTGCTTCAGATGTGTTTCCTGTAAACAACAAATTGAAGTATTCTGGTTCTTAATCCATTCTGCTGCTTCCATTTATTAGAGCATTTTCCCATTCATATTTTTAATTAAGATCATTAACAATGTATTTCTCTCCATACTAGCTACCTGATTTATATTTTTTCTTTTTTCTTTTCCCCTTAACCCTCCTCACCAATGTTTTTCTACCTTTCTCCTTTAACTTTTCTCTTTAATTTTAATTTTAACTTTTCCTTTTGTCTTCCCTTTTATCAGTTCCTTTCCCTCCTTTCTTTCCCTTCCCTCTACTTCATTAATGTCTCAATTTTCTCACATTCTAATCAACATTGATAATTATCCTTTTTGTTATCTTAGCCAATATGATTCCAATTGGGAATCTAATTGGGATGCCTCTCTGGATCAAATCTATTGAGTAGAATTTAGCCAGTGTTCATAGCCTCCTTTCTTTCCCTCTACTATAATAGATCATTGTGCCTCCTCATGTAGTATAGTTTAACTTCTTATGCTTAACGCTCTCCTAGTATAATCCTTCTTTTCATGTCTTTATTGTTTTAACTCTGTCTTATATCTATAATCCTTATTACAAAATATACACTCTTCATCTGCTCTGATAGAACTTCTTTTCTTAAGGGTTGATTGATGGATTGATTGATAAGTAACATTGCATCATAGTCACTGTCCAAGTATACTCCCCTCTTCTGTTCCACTAGAAATACAATTCTCAATTGTCATAAATAGCAACAAATTATAACCATTTATACTACTCTCTTTTAAAATACCCTCTATAGACAGAATTCTCATGAGCAAAAGTATCATGAAGAGCAAAATCATTTCATGATCCATTTATATCTTCCCCCTATAATTACACCCTCTCTAAGTATAAGTAAATTATGAAGTAAATAAAAATTGCTTCATGATCCATTTATGTCCAGTCTCTCTAAGTACACTCTCTTCTTCTGTCCCTATAGTTCTATAATGGTAAAACCCTCATGAACTAAAATATGGAGCAAGGCTAGATCACTTCATCATTGATTTATATCCAGATTCTCTAAGTATACTCTCCCTCAGTTCCTATTTTATTACAGTCCTTGCTGAGTAAAGTATCAAGTAAAGTAAGATCACTTCATGATTTAATTATGTAGAGACCCTCTAAGTAAGTCTTTTCCCTCTGTTCCAATAGGAATACAAGCCTCATAATCATCATAATTTCACGACATATTTATAGCCATACCCTCTAAGTACACTCCCTCCAATTATACTCAACACTCATTGATTAAGCACTGACTAAAGTTTCAACACTTTTGTGGTAATTTTATAGCCATACCCTCCCTCTAAGTATGTTTCTTTAACTACCCTAAGTGAAATAAAATTCTCAATAGTTGCAAGTGTTTTTCACTTGTATGGATGTATACAGTTTAATATTCTTGACAAGCATTTTTCTCCCTTCTCTTTACTTTTTTACACATCTCTGGAGTAATTTGAAGATTGAACTTTCTGTGTAATTCTAATTGTCATTCTTTACTAAAATCAATTATCATTTTGATTACTTGCAGTATTTTCTCCTTTAACTTAGAATTCTGGAAGTTGGTTACAATACTCCTAACAGTTTTTATTCTAGAGTCTCTTTCTGGAGGTGGATATTTTGTAGTGGATTCTTTCAAGAACTATTTTGCATTCTTGTTCTAGAACATTAGGACAGTTTTCTGTAATTATTTCCTGAATTTTTTTCCTAAAATATCTAGGCTCATTTTTTGATTGAGGACTTTTGGATAAACCAATAATTGTAAATTATCTCATCTGGATCTATTCTATAGGACATAGTTTTTCCTAAAATGTACTTTTACATGTTCTTCTATATTTTTCAACCTTTTGTTTTTGGTAGATGGAATCCTGATGTCTCTTAGAATGATTAGTTTCCATTTGTCCAATTCTGATTTGGATGGTTTTATTTTCTTCATATAACTTCTGTATCCTTTTCCAATTGATTAATTTTAATTTTAAATGAATTATTTTCCTATTTCAATTGGTCAAATTTATTTCATGATGAGTTACATTCTTTTTCTAGTTGGTCACTTTTACTTTTTAAAGGAATTGATTTCTTCTGTTAATTTTTAGTATTCTCTTTCATGGATCTCATTTCTTTTTTTCCTATTTTTCTTCTTCCTCTCCTCTATGTTTTTTACAATCCTTTTTGAGGTCTTCCCTGAGGTTTTGGATTTGAATTCAATTCATAATCTCTTTTGTGGCTTCACATGCACATAATTTGTGGCTGTTTTTTTCTTCTGAGATAACATTTTTATTGTCCCTGTATAAACAGTAACTTTCTATGGTTAGCTCTTTTTTTGTTTTCTTACTCATTTTGATTGTTGAGTTCTGCTCCTAGGCTACATAGTCCCAAGCTTTTTGTGCTGGGATCAGGATCTGGTCCCTGTCTTATGACTTTTCTAGGTGTTCCTATGCAGCCCAGGCATTGCCTATCCAGAAGTTTGTTCCATCCTTTGTGTCCAGGTTTTACCTATGCAGTGGTTTATTCCCTTCCCAGTCTTGTCTGTTGCCCCAGTGTTCTCAGGGTTCAAACATTGTCTAGGGTCGGAATCCTTGTTGACCTGCTGTCAAGCTGACTTGCTGAGTGAAGAACTGAGTTGCCCTTCTGGATTTCTGGCTCTCCCACCTATGCTGGTTTATACTTCCCCTTTACCTCTGAAGAGATAGACTTGTACTTAAAATTCTCTGCAATATCTTGAATTGAGAACTTGTTTCACTCTTTATCTTTTGAATCTGTAGCTTAAATTTTGTAATGGCTTCTTTTAAAATTGTGTTGGGAAAAGCTCTAGGAGTTTCCTAGCTTTGCATTGCCATCTTGGCTCCTTCCTGGAAGTCCTCAATTTCTAAAAGTGAAAAATGAGTTAAATGTTTTATAATGTTATGAATTCTGTTTAGCATGGGAACCTAATCTGAGACCTCATGTCACTTTAATAAACTAGAAGACATATATGTAACATGCCTTCATAAAATTGAGAAAAGGAGGTTTCTGTACTAACTTTCTCTATTTTAAGAAGACTTTTTAAAATAACATCATTCCTTTCAGATTTAACATTCTATAAACTTTGTAAACATAGAGAATTTATTCAAGAAAACATAATATGGTATGTTCTACAGATTTTTCAAAAACTGAAACTGATAGATACTTCAAGCAGGTTTCAGGCTTAATCATTTTAGACAAACTTTTAAGGAACGGTATGAATTCCAAATAAAAGTCAACCTGTTTAGACTGCTATTTACCAAAACATTGACAACACTGTTGGGTCTATGATGTGTGTATGTTTGTCTATGTCTGTGCATGTGTATATAGTTTTTGCATGTATAATACTATCTGTTGATACTTTCACTTCAAAGAATTGGATATCAGATTTGCAATTTATTCCTAGGTTTTGGTTTGTTTGTTTTTGTCTTTCCCAACAGTACAATATATTTAATTATCTTGCTAATTTCATTTCATAGAATTTTCCTACTAAAGATTTGCTAAATGACTATTTCTATATTTTTTGTACTAGGAAATTTTTTATGCAACATGAACTGGATTAGCTGGCTGCTAGGTCTCTTCTCAAACTGCAGTTTTATGAATTTGAAAATATCAGTGGTAGATAAATTGCTGCACTTGGTGTCTAATACATATGAGTTCAAATCTTACCTTTTCACTTGTATCTATGTGAGCACAGGTAAGTTAATTGACTACTCTGTTTCACTGAAAGTCTGTCTTTTCCCTTGGAAAAGGATGTTCAGTTTTGCTGGATAGTTTATTCTCATTTGTAAACTAAGATCTTTTACCTTCCAGAATATCATATTCCAAGCCCTATCAGCCCTTAATGTTGACACTGCTAAATCCCATGTAATCCTGACTATAGAACTCTAGTAGTTAAACTGATTGTTTCTGACAGCTTTTAGTTTTTTTTCTTTGACTTCAGAGTCTGGGAAATTGGCTATAATATTCCTGGGAGTTTTTCTTTTGGGATATCTTTTAGGAGGTGATCAGTGAATTCCCTCAATTTCTATTTTACCCTCTGTTTCTAGGATCTCAGGGCAATTTTGCTGTATTATTTATTGAAAAATGAAATCTAGGCTCTTTTTCCTGGTTGTCACTTTCATGTAGCCCAATAATTTTTAAATTATCTCTCCTGTATCTGTTTTTGAGGTCAATTGCTTTTCCAATGAGATATTTCATATTCTCTTCTAATTTTTGTTTCTTTTGGTATAGTTTTATTTCTTCCTGATTTCTCTCAAAGTCATCAGCTTCCTTTAGTTCCAGTCTACATTTGAAAGAGTTATTTTCTTCAGAGAACTTTATCTCATTTTCCAATTGGCCAGTTCTTTTTAAGAAGCATTCTTCTCCTCATTTGCCTTTTGTGTTGCTTTTTTTTTTTCCATTTGGCCTAAACTGGTTTTTAAATTTTTGTTTTCTTCAGTATATTTTTTTGTATTTCTTTCACTAAACTACTGACTTGATTTTCATGATTTATCTGCATAGCTCTCATTTGTCCTCCCAATTTTTCCTCTACTTCCCTTAATTGCTTCTCAAAGTCTTTTTTGAGCTCATCCATAGCCTGAGCCCATTTTTTATTTCTCTTGGAGGTTTTGAATACAGAAGCTTTGACTTTGCCTTCTTCTGAGTATGTCTTTTGATCCTCCATAGGATCAAAGAAATTTTCTATGGTCAGATTCTTCTTTTTCTGTTGTTTACTCATTTCTTCAGACTATGACAGATTTACTGCACTTCCAAGGCTTTGGGGGATTTTTGGGACACTCCACAGGCACCTTAATTCTGCCAATGTCTTATGAGAGGATCTGACTGTTCTCTTGCTTGTGCTCTTGTATGTGGATGACCACAGACCTTCCCCTCTGCCCAGAATCTGTGAAGCCCTACTCAGGTATGGTAGTGGGGTGAGGGGGCAGACTGCGATCTGAATCTGAATGTGGGCAAACAGCAGATTTTTGCCTCACGGAGAGCAGAGAGACCCCTACAGTCTACCCCAACTGCCTTACCATCTGTTGCTGGGGAATTCTGTAAGTACTGGGTGGCTTCTCCAATTTCCACTGTTGGTTCTTCCCACAGGGATGCTCTGAGGCTGGTGCTCTGCTCCTTTCTCACTCTAGTGTAGTAGAGTTCTCTCACCACCCCTTCAGGCTGTTCCTGTTGTTCCTTGGGCCAAGAGGTCTGGAAACTTCCCTCAGGGACCCAGGTACTGCAAGACTGTTCCTGGAAGGCTGGAGCTCCAGCCTGGTTGCACTGCACTGTGGCTGTACTGTGCCTCTTTCCAACCCCCAATCCCAGTGAAACAGATCTTTCCTGAGGATCTTCTAAATTGTATTGGACTGGGAAATTCTATCATTCAGTCTTTCTGTGGGTTCTACCCCCTCTAAATTTTGGCTAGAGTCATAATTTGATAGATTTTGGAGTTTGGGGGAGGAATGTGTTTCTGGGAATTCCTGCCTTCTCACTGTCAACTTGGCTCCACCCAGAACTGACTACTCTGTACCTGTTTCGTAAGCTAAAAATAATCTCTCTCTTATCTTTTCTCATATATTTCCAGACAAAAAACTGGGTAAGCTAGGAAATAAGACCATCATAAATAAAGCCTCCCTCCCCTCTCTCCTCCTGAGTCTAATTTTCCATATTCTTCTCAGATACATGGAGAAATAATTCCAATTCTTGAAACAAATTTTCATTAAGTCTCTTTTTTTATTCATTATACATTGCACAATTTTTATATATCACATAACTTGCATTTTTCACATCTTAAAATCTAGAAAGGAAAATGAGCAAATTTCTTCTCTTTTATAAATAGCAGTATCTGTATATTTCTTCACATATATCATGAATAATTATCTATAAGAAATTGGTGTGGCATGAATTTATTAAGTTAGAAAAAATAATTCATTAAACCCCTTTGCATAGCCTCTTTGATGTTAAAGGAGAATATTTATGCTCTACATAGTAATCATTCTTTTTCCTGAATATCTAGATAGAAGTTTCTTAAGTTCTGTGAACATTTTTTAATATTTTAGTACCTATATTTAATACAATTGATTTTCTTTATAATTATTTTATGAATTTAAAAACATTTAATTAAAAAAGGTTCACCAAACAACAAACAAGTTCCATTGCACTTGTGTGCCCATGTATACACACACATGCACACACACACACATGCACGCGTGTGCACATGCACAGATTTAAGAATACCTGATCTGGTCAATGAAAAAAATTCACTATAATCCAGTTTTATATGCTTTAAAGTATGCACATAGCACTGGTCAATTTTGCTTTTATTAAGCAAAAAAAATAAAGAAAAAGTCAAAGAAAAGTCATCTAAACTTTCACATGTAAAAAGAAAAATAGCTTGATGGACTCCCAGTTTGATTCAGTCTGAAAGTATCAAGAACGGAAACCAGTGTTTGCTCAATACAGCTTGAAAATTTTTTGGTGACAATATCTTTAGAGGCCACACTGTATCAATTCATACAATTGGAGATCTTTTTCCTCTGTAAAATGAGGTGTAACCTTCATACATTCCAATATAATAAGTTCAATTTTATAAATTAAATTTCACAAAAATAATAATTAATCAAATGACTACAAATGCTGGGAATACAAAGAAATGATAAAAGCATCCCTGCCCTTAAGAAGCATACAATCTATTGAGAAAAGTCACTTGTAGAGAACACAGACATATATCCCATGAATCTATACTCACATGTATACATATATAAATTACATATAGGTATATATTATTGTCTTATATGTATGTATATATACATATATATACACTCACATGTATACATATATAAAGTTATAAAATATAGATCTATTCTTCCTTTCTGAAAATGATTCATTACTTCCTATATTTATATATATATATATATATGTATGTATATATATAGATTTAATACATAAAATACACAGATACACACAATATATAAAGACATACTATAGTGTGTGAGTATTTGTGTAGGTATATACGTGTGTGTGTGTGTGTGTGTGTGTGTGTGTGTGAATTCAGGATTAATTGAGGCACACTCAGTGATGAAGACAGTAAAGTCAATTTGTAGGAAATAACCCTAAACTTTGAAAGAAGCTATTGAGTGTAGGAAACAGAGATGGGGAAGATGGAATGAGAGATGAGAGGAAATCATTCCAAGTGTTCCAGAGTAAAATAGGAAATAAAATAATATATATAGGAGAGGATGACATAATTCTAAATAATATGCCTGCATATCTAGAGATAGGTGGGTAGGTGGGTAGATGGATAGATGATAGATACATGTAGAGATGCATATAGGTGTATAGGGTACTCCAAATATATTAGTACAGTTATAATCTTGAATAACTTAAAGCAAGACTGAGATAGCTAAGATAGCTTAAGGATAGTTTAAAACTAGTTCCTGTATATCTGACTATATCTTTGCCAATGGAATGACATAATATAAAAACCAATGTATCTAATCTACAAAACACTTATCATAATAATTTGTATGTCAAAGGCTAAAACAGGAGAATTCCATGAGAGTAAATATTGCATCCATTTACAACTTTTAACTATAACTTGGCATAATAGTCTTTACTTTTTGGAGGCTGAATTTTTTAATTGAATTGAATCCTTGGAAATGATATCCATGATTATCTTGATCTATTAATATATGCATGTAAATAAAAAAGATAGTTGAGTTTGAATTTCATTATCTAGTATTCTAAATTCTATGAAATGATTTTTTTGTTGTTGGCATAAAGGAGGTAAAATGGGCTTTAAATTAGGATACGATAATTGCATGACTGTGTACTAGGCACATTTCACTAATTTTTTTTTTCTAACATCTAGTTAAATTGTGACTTTCTACTAAGTGGAAATAGAAAACCAACAGTAAACAATAAAATGCGGTAAAGTAAATACTGTCTTACTTCTCTGTTACAAAACTGTTTTTGGATATAGGAAACTAAGAATAGGGAATTATGGAAGAATAAATGAAATAATTAGCAAATTATTTAATTAGTTTCCCATCTATAGTTTTATTGTGAAGTCATAGTTATCAGATAATATAACTGAAAGCCTGGGACTTTCTGAAAACAGTTGTCCTTTAAAAATATTGACATGGATATACTATTATCAGGAAGTACAAGAAATGTGGTATTCATATATACAATATTATTTTTTACCTATTTTTAACATTAATTTAAAAAATACATGTAATTCATCCTCAAGAATAAAGCATCATGGATATAAAAGGAATCAATAAAAAAAACTGAAAGAAAGTGGTCTAAAAGTACCAGGTTTATTTGATGATTACCACTTTGTAATGCAGTTTGAGTTCTGGTACTGAAGCCAAAACTGGAAGGAAAGCAGGGAACTTTTGTGGTCAAGGATACCTAGATGGATAGGGAAGAATATGATGGGGAAATGAACCCCCATTTGCTACAAGACACTGAAATTCTCTGACCTAACTCTTGCTCTTTTTTATGGGATTTTAGACTCTAGACTTCATCTCAAAGACTCAACAATTGTCTAATGGAGGCCAACCAATTTGAGCTAGTTTTGTGATGTAGTCATGAGTTCTATAATGCCTGAACTAGTTTCATGATCTTTTCAGGTGCAGTCCCTCTAAGTAAACTTTCTTCCTCTTTTTTCTATGATACTCCAACCATAGAACTCCAATCCTCCCCAATCATGGAAGGGATGTGGGAAAACTGGGACAATAAAGAACAGTTTGTGGACTTGTAAACTGATCCAACCATTCTAGAGGCTATTTGGAATTATGCCCAGAGAAATATAAACTCATGCAAACTGCCTGACCCAGAAATTCTACTACTTATATCAAAAAGATACAAGAAAAAAAAAACAAAGGATCACAAACTTTGAAACTAAGATGTTAAAACTTCCCTTCTTCACAGGGAAGCAGGGCAATGGAGCTATTTTTTTTACAATGAAAGATTTTATTTATTTTTATTTTATTTATTTATTTTACAAATTTACCCCTATTCTTGCTTCCCTCCCCCCACCAAGAAAGCTGTCTGTTAGTCTTTACATTGTTTCCATGGTATGTATTGATCTAAGCTGAATGTGATGAGAGAGAAATCATATCCATAAGGAAGATACCTAGATAGATGAATAGATAAATAGATAGATGGAGAGATAGAGAAATAGAAATACAGATAGAGCAACATACTGAAAAATGTGTGGTGAATGAAGGTTACAATACAAGAAACAGCCTATCAACTTCAGAAGAGGTGTGAGATGCCTTCTGATTACAGTAATTAGGGAAGTGTGTGTACATAGAAAGATTTTAATCTGAGTTTGAAAGAATGAATAGAATTTGAATAGACAAGGGAAACAGGATAGAACAAAGCTAACAAAAACACTAACTGCTTGGCACATAAATGCCTGCTGACAGTATGCCTGATCTTGTATGTAGTATTCCATAACATATAACATGATTTTTCAGCCACTCCCCAAATGATGGACATTCCCTTAGTTTTTAATCCTTGTAGTCATGTCGTCAAAAAAAGTTAATATCTTTCTTTTCAAGATTTCATTTACTTACTTAACAAATGGGCAGAATGTGCTGTATTTCAAATGAGACCTTGGGCCTCAAGGTTGAATCTCATTAATGCTCCTAGGAATTCAACTTCCATGACACTGTGTCCTTGCAGAAAGTTAAAATGTATTTATTAAATATTTATCATTTACCAGGTACTATGGTGAGAGTTTTAGAAATATTATCTTATCTTAGAAATATTATCTTATTTTACTTTGCTATCAATCCTCTGATATTATTATCCCCATTTTACAGTTGAGAAATCTGAGGCAAGCAGTGGTTAAGTGACTTGCCCAAGTTCACTCAACTAGGAAGTTCTAAGACTAGATTTTAATTCAGATCTTATTAACTCCAGACCCAAGACTCTACTCACAATGCCATCTGGATATAAACATCTTGTGTGCCAGAGTTATTGCTGTATGTGGGGAGAGCAAAGATAAATGGAGAGGGAATGGAAAGAGCAATGGGAGTTGTACAGAAAGAATGGCATATAAGAGCTTCCTTTGTCAGTTACAGAAAGTTTACTAAGAAAACAAAGAGGACTTCTTGTTTCACCTGAGATGGTAGAGAGATCAGTAAACTCTCCAAGCTTGTTTGAATGGATCTTTCCAACCTTCAACAGTTTATGCAGAAACCTTGCCACAACGACCTTTTTCAGAGGGAGGAAAAGGGGATCATTGCTTCTAATTTCATAATTATTATTAATTCCTGATATTGAAATTCCCATCATTAATGCTGAACAATAATTTCTCTATGATTTGTAACCTTAGACACCTAAGTTACTAACTTTTACCATTATTCCACAACTTGTTTGTGTAAGAGAAAAAATTTGAAACATGACATTCCTAACTCTTTGTCCAAAAAACTATATTGCCTCTCCCTAATTAAGTCAAGATTTAAACAGTACATGCTCCTTGTTGTGTTAACCTGGTTGATTTAGTGTCAAATGAGCTTAAAAGATGACTACCAAAGCTATCAGGCAAGTGGTTAATGAGTCTTAAGCCACTTTGTCCTGCAAAAATAACTCCACATTAGATGTTATCATCTCTGTGAATCCAGACTTTATTGACTCCATGTGTGTTACATATCTTTTTAGCCCCATGGTGTGTAAGATTGGGGAAAGGTTGACAGGATGTATAAAATGGATTCCCTGATGCTTTCAACACTGCTACTTTATAGAAGTGTTATTATTAGAATAAAAGCCTTAAAGTTCAACAGAGCTTAATATTAGTCATCACATCTTTAACTCTATCATTTAGTTCATATACCCTGTTTTCAGAACCTTCTAGAAGATTAATGATTTTTCAAAAGAAGATAATAAATTTTTCTCCTAGTTGAGCCAGTTACTTTAACTCTATTCCATGCTGGGAAGGGATAGAGCATGGTCAATATTCTTCCACTATTTTCTATATCACCTAAGAGTCTTTTTTGAGTTTGAGGTTCAGGAGTGTTTTTTTCTTAATTTGCATTTTCAACTAAGATCATGACTTCTATTATCCAGCATCATGCTGCTCATTGTCTTTAAATTTAAGGAAGCCTTGAGAAGCCAACAGTAGCATGTGTTATACATGAACATGGTAAGGCCATTAGTCTTAGATATGAAAATTATATAAATTTTTTATATAAAAATAGAGGAAATAGAAATACATATATATATATACACATGCACATTCAGACATTCACACATATATATTTATACAGATACATCTACAGATATAGATATGACAGGTAAAGATATAGATAAAAAAACATGGACAGTTATAGATGAGAGACAACAGAGGAAACAGTGTTAGTCCTGTAGTCAAGAAGACATGAGTGAAAATTTGGTCTTAATTAAAATCTGTGTAATCCTGAGCAAGTCACTCTAAGCCTCAGTTTCCTCATCAGCAAAATGAAGTTTATACCAAATTTTCAAGATTGTTGTAAGGATCAGATGAAATAATTTAGGAAAACATGCTTTTCAAACTTGAAAGAGATAGATATATAGTTGAGAGATAGATATATAGACAGATATATAAACAAAACACCTGATACTGTCAGTTATGGACTATGCATTAGAATGAATATACACAATGAAAAGCAAAGAGCAAAAAGTTATGACTTTCAAAAATATCTTGTCAATTTTTATCAGCACTAATACCTTACAAGTGAAAAATTGTAAAGCAATTGAACAGCAACAAATGTCTTTGAAATAGATTGTCAGTTAAATTATACAGTAAACTTGTCATTTAGCAAGAATGATAGACAAAGGCATGACTTCTCTTCTGTCCTAGATTACACTGATAGCCGCCTATTTCTTGTCCTGCCTTCAGTCTTCCACCTCTCCAATTCATCATCCACACTGCCACCTTTATATTCCTAAAACAACAGTGAGATATCACTCCTCTGCTCAAAAAGTATCAGTTGCACCCTATGATCATGAGAAGGAAAATAAAAAACCCCTGTGAGATTTGATATTTAAAGTCCTTCACTATATGATTTTAAATTTTCTTATCAGACATTTCAAATTATTCCCTATCATGTATTTGATGTTCTATAGACAATGGTATGCTTACTGTTGTCTTTACAAAACATTACCTTTTGGTTTACATTGCAACCAGATGGTGCAGTGATTAAAATGAAATTGGGAAGACCTTAATTCAAGCATAGTCGCAGACACTTAACTGTATGAACCTGGGTAAGAGATTTAACCTCTGATTGCCTCAATTTCCTAAAGTATAAAATGGAAATAATAATATAACTAACCTTGTAGGATTGTTATGAAGATCAAATGAGATGATATTTATAAAGTTCTTAGTACAGTATCATACCCCTAATAAGCACTTAATAAATCTTTGTTTTCTTCTCCCTTCTCATGTTTGTGTATTTGAACAGATTGTCCAGCATATCTGATATGATCTGCTCACCTCTGTCTCTTGGAAACATTAGCTTCATTCAAGGTTCAACTAAAGTTGTCTCTTCACAAGTACTTTACTAACAGAACCGTGTCAGGCTTAATGAATTTTTATTGAATTGAAAAGAATTAGATGACTTAAAAACTGCATCCCATAGAACCAAGAATGACTAAGTAGCAAGCTTTAAAATAAGTTGACATAACTACTGCTACAGTTATTTAGACAGAATTGAGAACAGAAAACACAAGCTCGCCAATTAGAGAGTGGTGGATAACTAATCTAATTGTATGGAAGAGAGAACTGATTGTTCTGGATGAATAATGAGTTATAAAAAAAGTTCTTGAAAATACAATTAACTAAAGAAATCTATATTTATTTTCAAACAAAAATATTTCTGATAAAATAATAAAATTAACATACTTAAAAATTGTAATGTGCTTTGTTGGGGTTTTTTTGGTATAGTTGCTCAAACACTGGAATTCACAAACAGAAGAGGATTCCCTTTGGCTCTCCCTTGTTTAAACATGATATTCCTATGAATTCTTTACACTACCTGACCCCTCACAATATTCATATTTCCATTTGTTTGAATTTAAGATTTAGAAGCTGTTCATTTATTTATGCATGTGCTTATTCACTGCTTAAATTGTTTGTATGTCTTTGTGTCAATTCACATCAGAATTTTCAATCTTAGATTATAAATTGCCAGAGGGAGTTTATTTCAGTCTATATGGAATGTAATCAAAAAGTATTTATTAAGTATTTACTATGCAGCATGCAATATGCAAAGCACCAAGGATAAAAACAGAAAAGTCAGTCACTTACTGTTCTTAGAGAGTTTGCATTCTAAATAGGGGAGACAACACTTAGAGATTAAAAAATTCAGCTGCAGGGCAGAAGACAAAGGTCCAAAGAACCTAGGATTCAATGATTATTCAAATGGCAATTTCTTTGGTATACAGAGTAACACAGTGCCAGAGTCTAAGTTCATAAGTTAGATTTTAGTGCATAATAACAAAGGAAATTAGTTGACTTAATGGTTCTCCATCATACCAGAAAGTTCATGCTATAGTTTTATGACTGGCCATGTTCTCAAAGAATCTAGTGAAGCAAGGCTCTTAGTTACTTTCTGGGTAGATGTTAGCAAGTTCAGCATATAATCACCATGGGGAATCTAGCATTTAATATCCTTATTGGTTTTCTTAGTTGGTTTGAATATAGCAATGCCAATGAGGCTAAAACATTCATTTTTTTTCCTTTCTTTTTGGAGGGCTAGTTGTGGTGGTGCTGTCATATTTTGTTCTAGTTTGTGATTATAAAGCAATTTATAAATAACTGACACAGGTCCAGGGGAGGACCTAGATAAGAATAAATTTCTGCCATTATCGAGATAAATCACACAAAATGCTTCATGGAAAGACAATGAATCAGCATCATCTTCAGATACAGAGACTGATATCTGGATTTTTAGATATATGTATAGATTTCTCTCCAATCTAGAAAACCTATAGATTTCCCCTTGCTTTTTTCCCCTATATTCCCCATTTTTGGTACTTAATGATGGAGACTGAAATCATACATGCAACCCTGGATGCAGGTTTAATCTTGTCTCAAAGTACTTTCACTATGATCATAGATCATTTGATTTCACTAAACTTTATTTAAATTGTATTAACTACTAAATGACAGAATTTGGGATGGGTAATGCGACTAAAAATAGGCAATGAAATATTTTCTGCATTGTAGGAACTTATATTCTCCTGGGACAAGAATCACATTCACAACCCATTATCACCACTATTATTCAATATAGTACTAGAATTGTTAGCTTTAGGAATAAGAAGAAAAAATTGAAGGAATTAGAATTCACAATGAGGAAGCAAAACTTTCACTCTGTGTAGACAACATAATGTATTACTTAGAGAATCTTAGAAAATCATCTAGAAAATTTTGTGTCATTTCCATGTTGGAGATGTGCAGACAAGTCTCATAGCTTTCCATCTGTCTCCTTGAAATAATTAACAACTTCAGCAAAGCAACAGGATAAATCATCAAGAGATAGAAAGAAAAAAATTCATTTAAAGTAACTATAGACATCAGTTAAAAAAATAAAGTCACTATAGACAACATAAAGTACTTGGGAATCTATCTGCCAAGACAAATTCAGAAACTATTTGCACACAATTACAAAATACTTTTCACACAAATAAAGTCAGATCTAAACAATTGAAACACTGCCATGCTCATGGTTAGTCCAAATTAATATAATAAAAATAATAATTCTACCTAAATTAAATTTCTTATTCAGTGTCATACCAATCAAATAACCAAAAAAACTATTTATAGAATAAGAAGAAATAGTAAAAGAATTTATTTGGTACAATGAAAGGGCAAGAATATCAAGGGAATTGAAGGAATAAAATGCAAAGGAAGATAGCCTAACTGTATGAAGTCTAAAACTATACTATAAAGTGACAGGACAGTGAACAAAAGTGTCTGGTACTGGTTAAGATATAAAATGAATCAGTGGACTAGATTATGTACAAAAGAAATAACAGTAAATGACTCCAGTAATCTACTCTTTGACAAACCTAAAGACATTAATAGTTTCTGGGATATAAACTCACTGTTCAAAAAAAATGCTAGGAAAACTGGAAAATAATATGACAAAAACTAGACAGAGATCTACATCTCACACTCTATGCCAAAATATAGTCAAAATGGGTATAGGATTTAGATGTAAAGGGTGATATTAGCAAATCAAGAAATACCCTGTCACATCTCTGGAGAGGGGACAAATTTGTGACCAAATGAGAAAACATTATAAGCTACAAAATAGATAATTTTGACTACATTAAATTATTTCTTTGCACTGATGAAACCAATGTAGTCAAGATTAGAAGGAAGGTAGCAACCTGGGAAACAATTTTCACATCTAGGATTTCTGATAAAGGACTTGTTTCTAAAATATTTAAAGAACCAAAACAAATTTGTAAGATTATAAGTTATTTCCCCAATTAAAAAATGGTCAAATGATATGATCAGGCAGTTTTCAGATTATATATATATATATATATATATATATATATATATATATATACATATATATATGTATATATATAATATATATACATATATTATATATATACATATATATATGTATATATATATATATATATATATAGCTACATGAAAAAATGCTCCAAATCATTATTGATTACAACAACCATGAGGTACCACCTCAAACCTATCAGATTGGTTAAGATGACAAAAAAGGAAAATGATCAATATTGGAGAGGATGTATGAAAATTGGGACATTAATGCACTATTGATAGAGTTGTGAACTGATCCAGTCATTCTGGATAGCATTCTGGAACTATGTCCAAAGACCATGAAAACTGATCATACCTTTTGACCTAGCAATACCAATAATAAGTCTGTATCTCAAAGAAATCATTTTTTAAAAAGTTTCAGATGTTCAAAAAGAACTATAGAAGCTCTTTCTGTAGTGACAAAGAATTGGAAATTGAGGAGATGGCCAGCAACAGGGAATAGCTGAACAAGTTATGGTATGTTGAATGATGGAGTACCATTTCTATAAGAAAACAGTAAAGCTAGGACAACTGTATTTGACTATATCATCCCCATCCAGAGGAAGAAGAACAAAGCAAAACAAAATACACACACAAAAGAAAAAACCTTCAGAATCTGATGAAACTTTTTTAAAAATTATCTCTTAGGTATCTCTTTCCCTTAATCCTAATTCCTCATGACAAAAATTACTATTCTGTAAATATGTTTATCAAAATATGTATGTACAATGCTAACCTGGCTGTTCATCACTGAGGGGAGGGGGTGGAAAGGAAGGGTGGAAGGAAATTTTGTAACTTAAAAATATCATGTGCATATAGATGAAAATAAATAAACAAATTTTAAAAAAAGAAAAAAAGAAATCATGAGTGGTAGGATTTTAGAGAAGCATGTGAAGAATTACATAAACTTATCCTGAGTGAAGTGAACAGAACCAAGATAACATTGTACACATCAGTAACATCATTGTGAGATAATCAACTATGATGGATGCAGCTCCTCTCAGCAGTTCAGAGATCAAGGGCAACCCTAAGAGACCTGCTATAGATAATGGCATCTACATTCAGAGAAAAAGCCACAGTCTGAATGCATGCCATGTTCACTATTTCGAAACTTCTTTTATGTTTCTTCTTTCCTATCTCATGCTTTTTTTTTTCTTTTCCCTTAGTTCTAATTCCTCTTTCACAACATGATGAATACGTAAATATATTAAAAACAAATTTACATACATATTTTTTACCAGACTGTTCATCACCATAGTGAACAGAGAGGAAAGGGAGGGTAGCAGAAAATATGTGGAACTCATATATTTTCAAATCTTTGAAAACTACCATTCCCTGTAATTGGAAAAATTAAATAAAATTTCACTTAAAAAAGAGAAAAAAACACATACAGATAAAAATAAGATTGTGCAGTGTGGTGGAGAGACTAAAAACTGGGCATGGGTGGGAGGGTGTAATGTCTTCATTTTGGAAACAGTATATAAGCTGGCATTTCAGATGAGAAAGACATTACAAGAAGCAGATAAAGAATCATTGATTTAGAACTGGAAAGGATCTTAGATGTCACTGATCTACATAGAGGAGGTCATTATTGGGTGTAAATAATAGAAACCCTGGAAGGAAAGCTAACCATTTCCTCCTGTAGTTTTTGAAAAAGGAAAGAAAATCCTAGGAGAGCAATTTAAGATATTTTCTAGATTATAGAAAAGCAGATTTCAAAAATATCAGAAGAAAAATAGGTATTATTGCAAGAAATAAAATTGTAAAATGACAAAAAATAGATTAATGCTAAAAATAGAAATTCTTAAGACACATTAGGAAACTTTTCTAATCATGAGATTTATCTAAATAATTTAGAACCATGTGAAGGATATTAAGGAATAGAGAACTCACTAACTAATCCAATATTAGGGAAAATAATATAAAAGGGGAAAGCAATGTAAGAGCATTTAAAGAAGATGCTATTAGGATAAACTAATGCAAATGTTGTTCATCTGTCATCTTTATATCATGCCAGACTCTTGGTGACCCCTTTTGAGGTTTTCTTGATAAAGACACTGGAGTGGTTTGCCATTTCCTTCTCCAGCTCATTTTACAGATGAAGGAACTGAGGTGAACAGAATAAAATGACTTGCCCAGAATCATACAGTTAAATATCTAAAGCCAGATTTGAATGCAAGAAGATGAGTCTTCCTGATGCCAAACTAGGAACCCTATTCACTGTACCATCTAGCTGATAAGGGAATCTAAAAGCAAAATGAAGAACTTTTTAATGTTTTTGTCTTTTGCTTTGCTTCATTTGTCTTTAGATAAATTGACATACAAAGAAAGGACTGCAACTTTGCTTAAGGCTAACAGGATCTGATGATAACTAATCAAAGAAAGATGGTAGATCTGCTCCAATCATATGCTGCTTCTCTTTTTCTGCTGAAGAGAAGATCCCTGTAATAGCAAGGAGGGAACAAAAGAGACTAACAGAATGTTGTTATGCAAATTATATAAGGTGAAAATAAGGAAGCACATGACAATTTTTGATGAATTAAAGTCATATAATCCAGAAGAATTGCATCTTCAGGTACTGAAAAAAATGGGGATATGTGATTGCTGAACCACTTTCAAAAATATCTGAAAGATGGAAAACATAAGTAGTATAAGAATAATTCTAGAATAGCTCATTAAATCTATGGCTGGTATACATTTAGGAGGTGAAGAAATGATTACAAAGAGCTAATAATCATGGCTTCATCAATAATAAGTCATGGCAAAGTTGGGAGGCATAGCAGACAAGTTGATGACAGAGTTTAAGACCAAAAAGATCTTGACCTGATAGAAAATGGAGCTAAATCTTTTAATATAATTTCTATAAGCATCTAATATCAGAAACTTACATCTATAAAGGAATCAATTATACACAGTGGTGAAATTTGATTAGATAGTAATTGTTCTGAAAGAGATATGTAGATTATAAAAGACAAAACTCAATATGAGTCAGAAGCAGGTGGCAGCTGAAAAGCAAGGGCTAGGTTGGACCGCATAGAAATGCAGGTTATTATGCAGAAAGTGAAGAAATAATTCCATTTTACTCTTTTCTCTTCAGATCCCATTTGGAGTATTGTGTTGAGTTCTTGGAGCTCTTGATTGTTTTAGAACAACCTCGTTAAAGGAAAACCTTGAATTCATCACTTATAAAGATACTGACACATTTAATAACTGTTTATTGATTATTTGACCATTTGTTTGAAGTAGACATATTTAACCCAGAGAAGAGAAGTTTTGGGTTGTCAGGGAGCGAAGGGACAGGACAGGAGAGGTATATGTGTGTGAAGGGAAAGCTGTAAGCTGTCTTCAAGTATACAGAAAACTATTGTATAAAGCAAGGTTTAAATTTGTTCAGTTTGGACACAGAGGCCAGTACTGAAAGCAAAATATCATAAAGATACTAATTTAAGACATTTTCAGAAAACAAAAAATCTTTCCAAATAATTAAAGCTGACTAAGGATGTAATGGTATATCTCTAGAAATGATCAACATTTCCTTCTTTAGATGACTGCAAGAAGTTTGATGGTCAGATATGGTACAGTGAGAATTTCTTTAATGTTTAGATTAAATGACTAGATGGATGCTGAGATCCTTTCCAGTTTTAAAATTCTGTCATCATGTGATTCTTTATCTTTAAAATGAAAAGGCTACAACATATAAAGATCCCTTCCTGTTTGTAAGTATATGATCTTATGCTTAGGATTTTCTTAGAGAAAGGAATTTAAAGAAATTGAGTGTAAGGGGGAAAATGTGTTTTTTTCTAGTTCTATGAAAATGCACAATGCTGTATTTATATCCTCCAACCCTAGAACTAGCACAGTGGCTGGCATATAATAGATGCTAAATGAATACTTAGTGAATGAATGAAGGTCCTCTGACTTCAAAACCATACTATTTTCCTTGCTCACTGCTATATTATCATCATCAACATTATCATTCACTCTGTTGAAGACTTAGGAAAACAAACCCATTGAAAAAAAATGTAGAAAATAATAGTTCATTTGAATTACAGTGGGGGAGAGTGGTTTACATATGCTTGAATTGTAAATTCCAGATTCTAGTTCTTGGCCAACAGTTCCAGATTTGGAAGGGGAAAATGAGAAGTTGTACTCAAGTTTCAAGCATAAAGATAGAAAACATCTGGGATATTAGAGATTTGATATTGCCAGCAATCGGCATATAATGTTCTATTTTGACTCAAGATTTTTTTTCTAATAGATATCAAAGATTTTCAGATAAGCAAACAAGAACCATTGTTCAAAACAAAATTAGCATGCTTTACATATTGGCAAGAAAAAGGCATAGCATAAAAGGAATACTTTTTATCCCTTCGCATGACTGAGTTCAGAGAATAGATTGTTTTAAGAGAGCTAGTTTTATGATTATGGTTAAATATGTCTAAGACTTGTGCATTTTTATTAAACCATATAAATATTTCCAAGGTGGAGGGGTACAATGAGGTTAGGTTTTCCAAGTACTAAGTAAAGAGACAGACTACATATTGTAACTATAAATTAGAGATTTAATCCCCACATGAATTTGTCACCAGTATATGAAACAAGATGCAAATTACCCTCTTCTTGGAAGTCTCTCAATTTAATTTAGGATGAACTGGTCTGAAACTTGCTATGTGATCAATAGGGTAGTGAATAGGGAGGTTGTTGTTGTTGTTGTTGTTGTTGTTATCCTTTGTAATAAAAGAAGATCATGACCTCAAATGAATGATGGCATGACATGCACATTATGTTGATTATAGTGAGGGGAACATTGTGCAAGGACATCCTTCTCACCCATGACCTGATCTAATAGGAAACAGGACTTTTTTGATGGTCTTATGGATGTGAGTCCCTCCCATATCAGCATGGAAAACATGAGTATGGTGATTTTTGCTGACAACTTTGTGACAATACAGTATAGTTAAGGATCTCTTGATGGTCTAATTGTCACTAAAGTGTTTGAATTGTTCTACTTAACTCTGCAACCATACTCTCCCTGGAACTCAAGGACACAGATTTCCAATGGGTCATGGGAATAACACTATAGGATCACTAGTTGGAAATATTCCAACTAGATTTCAAGACCCAACTACAAGCCTTTTACTTCAGCAACTTTCATATACCCTATTGTGGCTGAAATTACCCTAGCTGCTCCCACCAGACTTCCTTAAAGGAAGGTAAAGGTAAGTTAGTCCCCTCTCCTAAAAGCAAGAATGGTGATCTTACAATATTTCATGTGAAATACTGCCTTTTTAATAGATAGTTCAGTGTTTTCTACTTATTCACACCAAAGGTGTGGAAAAGCTGTCCTGATTTTATTAAAACAGTGTTTTCCAATTCCAGATTCCAGAAAATCTCTGCATAGAGACTTAGAGAGAGTTAAACTCTGAGCTGGATTTAAGAAAGCTAATGTGAAAGCTAATACTAAGCCAACTCACTTCAAGTTGAGTATTTTCAAGAACCTGATTTGTCTATATAATGCTATGGAGTCCTGGAGATAAAAATCAAATTGTCCCTACCCACTGCTGGGATGGATGTCTGGTAATTGTTTCCCCAATTCAAGTAAACTTTGAGTTGAGTAAATTAATCACTTAAACAAAAAACTCTGGAACTCATTTTCTTCAATTTCCTCCTTGGCTTCAGAAGTTGAGTTTTAATACACAATTTGCTTTGTGAATTTTCCTCTTTTTCAAAAGTAAAATACTACCTTCCTTTATTCTGAACACAAATAAAAATGAATTAGAGAGGGCAAAAAGGAAAAAAAAAACAGCCATTACACTAATGAACATATATTACTCTTCAAAAGCATATGAAAGGGTTGTTCCGTTATCAAGTGTCAGTAAATTGGTTTCATCCTAGGTTGAGAGTCAAGGCCTTTATCTGGCTCTGGGAGTACATGCAGGAGGTCTGCATGCCAAAGCTGTGATTAACTTTAGAGATGCAGGGGAATTATGGAAATGCATCACGCAAAAGTACGCACTTGCCAAGATTATTCTGTGACCTTGTGCTTAAACGGAGTTTTAAATAATTCAGTGAGGTATCGAATGAATAAATTTGAAGTACTCGTTACTCTAAACAGCCATGCGTTCACTTTTCCTTGCCATTTTTAATAAAGTCCCAGTTTCTAATATTCATGAAATATTGCATTTCAATTAAATTCCATAGGTTTTGAGAAAATAGTTTGCCCCAAACTGTTTAGTGTTGACACTGACTGTCATTTGCCTTTTCTTGAGTATAACACCCTCAAAGATTTTGTGTACAATCCATAGAAAGTGCTGTCACACATTAATGAGAAACTTTTTGATCATGTACTACACAATACTGCACAAGGAAGGGGTTGGGGGGGAATGATTCCAAGTTATGTTTTTGTTGAAGAAAGGCAGATACTAACTTCAGGAAAATATGGCAAGAAAACTCATACTAAACTCTGATTTATTTAATAGAAGCTACAAGGGCATTATACCCTCAACTCCAACTTAATAGGTCACATTTAAAAAGCTCCTTAGGGTTTGCAAATTGCTTTACTTGCCTATAGCTCAGTATTAATCCTGTCATTCCTGAGCTAAAGAAGCTCTATTAGTTCACCATTGCATACAGGATAAATACAAACTTCTAATTGGTAGTCAAAACCCTTCACAATCCAAGTCTCTGCTTCCTTTCCAGACTTACCATATGTACTTTCCTTCATGAACTCTCTAATTCCATCAGACTGGTCTATTTGCTGTTCCTACATAAGACATGCCAGCTTCCTCTATACTTTCAAACAGCCAATTTTCCACATCTGATATGGTTTCCCTTCTCACTTCTACATCCTGAAAACTTAATTCCCTTCAAAGCTTAGCTCAAGGTCCACATCTCAAAAGAGGCATCTCCTGACTCTCAGAAAACTAATAATAATAATAATAATAATAATAATAAATATATAGCCCTTTGTATTTAATTGGTCTATATTTTGCAGTTACTTATACATGCAATCCTTGCCCCTTTCTGCAATACTAAGTCAGCTACTTGGGGCTGACTTATATATAGCACCATGCCTGGAAGAGAAAGAACTTAATAGGTTTGTTAAATTGAATTAAATTAAATATATTATCTTATTAAATCTTTTTTGAAATTATGTATTTGCTAGAAGATTTGAATGGTGTGGATAGAAGATAAGAAGCCTGAAACATCTTCAAATTCTGCCTCATATATTCAACAATATTTTGTAAACAAATCATCTTTTTTTGTGCCTTCATGAATTTCCTAGTATTTTTCTACCAAATTGTAGGCAGCATTGTGATTTGTGTTGGAGAAGAGTGCTCCAACACCAAAAATTACTCCACACTTCTTAAATCACTGATACTATTTTTATTTTTATTTTTTTGTTCAATGACTGTCAAGTTGACTTGCTATCGGAACAGTAAGAATCAAAACCTTTATTGATTCTTGTGCTACAAACTACTCACACTGACAAAAGTGATAGATGAATTGCTTATCTTTTCTTTTTTGTCTATAGTCCACATACTACTAGCATATATAATAATTAACATATATAATACCATAAAGTTATTCTCTTTTCCTTCCTCCATTTTCTACTTCATTGTTTCACCTGATTTCTTCTATTAAATTTTTACTGCTGTTTTTTCTATCCATATAAACCTTTAAAACTATTATTTAGTGTTTAGATGCCATGTAATCTGATTTATTGACATTAATTCATCATCTATAGAACTTTACATCAAAATGTAGTTTCCTTGTTTATTTCTTTTAGATGTCAGTTTTTGCTATTGATTTATCTGAGATAACAATTGCTACATTTATTTTATTTAAATCTCAGATAAAGCATAAAAGATCTTGTTCTGCTTTTTTATGCATGTCAACAGGAAGTCGACTGATACCAAAAACAGAGTGATTGAAATAGACTCAGGAACACCTGAGGTCAAATTATCCTCAGATACTTATTATCTGTGTGACCCTGAGAAAATCACTTAAAAGGTGTCTGCCTTAATTTTCAAATGTAAAATAGGGTTCATAATAGTCCTTAGTTGGAGTCAATTTGTAGCTCTTAATAAGTGCAGACACTTAATAAATACTTGTTTTGTTTCTTTCCTTCCTACTTTTCTGTTTCAAGTATGTTTCTTGTAACCATCATAAAATTGTAGGGCTTTCTGTTCCATTCTGCTACTCTTTTCCATTTTTATGGGTGAATTAATTTCATTGGTATTTATAGTAATTCTTATTACTTGAGCATTTCTCTCCTAATTCCCCTCTTTTACATTTACCTATGTTTCTAAAGAAGAATAGAGAAAGAACATGATAAAGCACCTTGGCTCTAAATTTGGTGTAATTTTTTTCTGCTCCCCTGACTTCTTTTTTCCCTTCACGTCAAACCCAATCATAGCTTTTTATCTTTATTTTCATTTCAGGAAAGAACAAATAAGAACTATTTTAAGTGTATATTATACAAATTGAAATAAGATAAATAAAATTAAGAGGTTTTTTTTTTCTCAGTATAAATCTAACATCATAATTCAATTAAACACAGAAGAGGAAGCCCTGAATGAATGAATACATACACACACACACACACACACACACACACATATACACATGATATGTCTTTGAATGCATGCATGTGTCTGTATCAATATATCAGTATAAGAACCTAGCATGTTTTATTAGTTCTATCAGGGGTTCATGAAAAATTAAGAAACGTGATCTATTTATTTCCTGAGGAGAGTTTGCTTCAGGGTGAAAAGAATTACACACACACACACACACACACACACACACATACACAAATATATATATATATATATAGAGAGAGAGAGAGATAGAGAGAGAGATAAATATAGATAGATAGATATAGATATATGTATAAGCATGTATCCAGATAGATAGATATAGATATATAATAAAAAGGCAAAACAAAATTGTGCTTTCTGTTATTTTGAAAAAGAACTAATTTTAAAAATCTCTTTAAAATGATTTTTACTAAAATTAAATCATATTAAAAACTAAGAGAGGGTTAAAAATAACACTAATTTCATTTAACTGGCTATACTTTTTCCCCTTTTTTAAATCCTATCACTCAACAGAAAAAATTCTAGATTTCAAAAATAAACCTGCTTTAATGGGCTATTTATTTTTGCTTACTTGAATAGGCATCTGAAACGTAGGATATTTGTACAGTGTCGAGTATTAAACTCTACTGTTTCCAAAAAGTATAAGAAATGGATTGGAGTAGTTAGCATTACCTTTTAATTCTCATGAACATATCTGGCTTTGAAGAGTTTATATACATATATATATACATATATGTATATATATATATATATATATATATATATATATATACACATTTGATACCCACTTATCTACTAGACTGAGATTTATACTTATAAAAAGTCAAAAAAAAAACCTTCTTCAGTTACTTCATTGGATCTGCTGTATGAGAGCTCTGAGGGAGATTTTACCTCAAATGCAACAGCTAGCATTATTCTGGCTAAATTCAAATGTGTATGTAACAACTTATTAAGTTTCTTTGAGTTACAAGGTTATACAAAATCACTAGGCAATGATAATGGTTATGCATTATTGGCTAAGCATATATGTTTCAAAAAATTTAGTCTCCTTCCTCAAAGCTTTTAGCTTCTATTTCCTCATTTCGTCAATTTTGAATATTTGCCTCCATTCAATACTCAAGTGAAGGGTTATTTCATACAGTAAATGATTTACCATTTATTAATTATTATACACACCCACATTGACTTTTTTGTATGTATTTTACATTTCCTTACCTGAATATTTGTTAGCCCTCCTCTCAGACTTGTATTTTCCAAGATATTCTTTCATGTATATTATCTAGTGCCTAACAGATAGTAGGCATGAAATAAATCCTTGTTAAAATGAATTAGATTGATTCACAAGATACAAACATGACTAAGACTGAGGTTAAGAACAAATAGAATATTCCCTCAGTGCAATTTCAATATCAAGTGGGAAAATGAAAAGGAAACAAAAGCACTTGGGTTCAAATTTGCCTCTCAATTATTGCTTGTATAACTTTAGGCAAATCTTGGATCTCAGTTGCCTCTTTTTTAAGAGTTTAGACTTGATGGCCTATGAGATAACTTTTAACCCTAGTCCTACAATTCTTAACATTTTATATAAAATGATCCAGTAGAGTAGAATAATTTAATGCTAATATTTTGTTGGCATTGTTGTTGTTGGCGGTGGTGTTGTGGTTTCTCCCCTTGTCAATTCAAAGAAACAATTAAGAAATCACAAAACAAAAATAGCTATTTTTTTCTTCACCCCTTCATAAATATGCAAGAGCACTTTGAGACCACCTTTAGCTTTATCACTCCAATTCTTTTATTTGTTTTTTATTATGGATATTATTTCCATTAGTCTTACCTCTCTATCTGTCCAATATTTGAAGATAGGGTCTGGTATATTTTGTATTCTTCATCACCTTAAACATAGAAATCTCTTAGTGTTGAAGATATTCAAATGTTTGTATTACATTGATAATGAAACTTGGGACTGGGAATACTGAAAGCATCAGACTATCATTTTATTCAAATATTCTTTAGAAAAAAAAGCTAGTTTCAAATATTATTCTTTTATCACTATGAAGATCATAATATCTATCCATGGAATAAATTCTTTTCCTTGAGCAAATTTTTTCCCCTAGTTACTGCAATATGTCTCAAAGCAAAATCCTGGGAATTCAATCCAATTGATGCTCATCCAAATAACAATTTCCTCTTTAAATTTTCAAGAACAGATCCACTCACCCTTGGAGCGTAAGGTTTATGTCTTTTTTTTTTCAAATTTGTCTATTTCAATTGCTAGAATGTATTATATACCATCATACTGGGGATTAGAGTCAGGGTAAGGATGTCAAAACAAGGACTTTTAAATTAAGAAATGTTTCATAATACAATTTTCCCATAGATTTCAGATAATATTTCCCATGGAGTTGATTTCTCTCTCAAAATCGTCATGACTCCAATATTTTGGGGAAAAATGATATTGTGAAGAACATGGTATACAGTTCATTATGTGGAAGCAAGAATTATCTTACACTATTTTCACTTAAAAAGGTAAAGAATGTCAGGAAATTCAAAGAGCATAGTCCTCTACAATACCACAGTGCATTTCTGATCTCATGGGTGTGAATATTTTTTCCAGAAATTTAGATTGCAACCCCATTCCTAGCTATACTTTTTTCAACCATGCTCTCCTAATTACTGGTTTTGTTCTTGATATCACATGATATGGATGACAGTGGAATATATGAGTTCATGCTTCCCTTAGGAGATCAGTCCATATTTTTTCCATTCATTTTTAAGGGGTTAATATAATTTATATTATTTCCCCAGCACAATCCTTTGATGTAATATTTGGCAACCCATAGCACTAAATCTTTAATTTATGCAAGGTGGTAATGATTTTTTTAATATTGGTGGGCCTCAATCATGAAAAAATGTATAGCTATCCAATGATTAAAGCTTTATTTTATTATTTTGTAATAGGCTCATCATAAGCAGGCTGGACATAGGGTCGTGAATTACTCTTCCAACTCATGGAACTTAAAGCAAGTTGCCCTCAGTCCTGTGTGTTCTCTATTTCTGCAACCTTAGTAATCACTTGGGTAGATAGGAGGCAGAGATCACAAAGAATAATATTGTTAAGACTACCTGCAAACTTTTATTTGGCTTTTGGTAAGATAAATTTGAGATTCTTGTCCAAAGAGCAATGACACCAGCAAGGTTTGACAATTAGGAAAAAAAAGGAGGAATGCCTACAGTTTATTGGGGGTCATTATATATTGTTTTAAGTGACTTAAAACTAGTTCAATTTACTTTCTCAACATTGATAGAGATTCCTCACTTTGTAATTCCTGAACCAAAAATATCACAGTCCCAGCCCTCATCCCCTGTCTCAATCGTAAAATGATGTTTTCACATGATGATTTCTGTGACCTACTGAATTATTCAATGGGAAACCAGAATATTGGCCATTCCGATTATACATATAAGTATAGATTTAATAGATTACAGCAAACATGTCAAGCTGAAAAATAAAAGCAATCAAGTAAATAAATACATAAAGGAATTTCAAAGACATGAAGAAGGTCTTTATCAGTCTCAAGGTGAAGATCAAATGAATATATCTTTTTTTCTGCATAAGTAGTTTTACCGGAAGAAATTTATCATCTATAAAATGGTTCATTTTTACATTTATTTTTACAAATTCAACCTTCAGATAAAGTACATCAAAATCCATTAGAATTTGATCAAATAAACCCAGGATCAAATCTGTAAAGCCTGGATCAAGTCTGCAAAAGAAAAGACTATTGTTATTTTAAGGGCAATTATACTGCTATGAAAGAATGCATGTCAAATTTAACATTTTTATGAAATTCAAAGTTGTTCCCATTTATTGAATAGCTCCAGTAACATTATTATCCATGATCTGTGTAGTCTGCGCAGGTAAAATGGGATCACCAGGAGGATGTAGTCAGAACCCAGAAAACAGAGTAATCAGGGACTGCAATGGAGTATTGAGTAAATTAGAATCATGTGAGGAGACTAGAGGATTAAAGCAGAAGTGCAACTATGGGACATCAAAAGGGTACCAAGAACACAAGTGATTAGTAAGAAAGTTGACTTAATTAGGACAACTCCTTAGGTCTCCCTTCATTAGACTAGAAATTATCCTAATGGATTCCCAAATAAGGTGGAATGGTGTGTGGGTGGGTAAAAGAATTAAATTACCTAGAGGAATAACTAGCATTTTTATATAATACTTTAAAATTTTGTGAAATGCTTAATGCATTATCTTCTTCAATCGTCACAAAAACTCTGTGTGGGAACTTCTATTAATAATTTCATTTTATAGAGAAGAAATATAAAGTTAAGGGATGTTAAGTGATTTGCCTATAATCACATACTTCATGTTTAAAGCATGATTCAAACTTAGGTCTCCCTAAATTTAGTCAGGCACTACAATCTATTCAAACAATAACAGCAATTGCAATAGCTATCTTTTATAGTGTCTTAATATTTGAAAAAATGATTTAATGTAGTTTTTTATTGTTTAGTTATTTCAATAGTATCTGACTATTTTGACCCTGTTAGGGGATTTTCTAGGCAAAGATAATAGAGTAGTTTGTCATTTCCTTTACCAGCTCATTTTACAGATGATGAAACTGAGGAAACTAGGTTACATGGCTTGCCCCAGGCACCTCTTTAATCTTCATAAATTTGTGAGTTAGTATAGGCATCATTATTATTATTAGCATCTAAACAATGAGATAACTAGAATTTATAAATGTTGTTATTAATCTCTAATAAAAAAATAAATAGACAATTGGGACAGTTAGGTAGCACAGTAGGGTAGACTGTTAGGTCTGAAGTCAAGAAAACTCATCTTCCTCAGTTCAAATCAGACCTTAGACACTTATAACTGTGTGATCCTGTATAAGTCATTGAACGCTATTTGCCTCAGTTTCTTCATCTGTAAAATGAACTAGAGAATGAAATGACAAACCAATGCAGTATTTTTGCCAGGAAAACTCAAATGAATTCATGAAGAGTTATACAGGAGGAAAATAAGTGAACATCAACAAAAAGTAAATAATTACTATAACAAATGAGATTTCTACACAGATTTCACCTGACTCAAATATCAACTATCTTTCCACTCAACCAAGTGGAACTTAGGAACAATGGGATATATTATAATGCTAACAAAAAAAGTTTGTCTACTTTATAGCTTTGCTTAAACCTGGTTCTAGATGGCCTTAAAAACATTTTCTTTGTTTCTGTTTCTTTATTGCATTTTATCTCCTTCCTTCCTCTCTCTTTTCTTTTTTCTCTCTATTTTTTCTTTTTGATTTCTTTCTTTCTCTCTAGTGTGTTTCTTTCTCTTTCTTCCTTCCTTCCTTCCTTCCTTCCTTCCTTCCTTCCTTTCTTTCTTTCTCTCTTCCTTCTTTTCTTTCTTTCTCTTTCATACTTTCTCATTTTTTTTCTTTCCTTTTTTCTTTCCTTCTTTCTTTGTTTCTTTCCTCCCATTCAACCAACTTCCCAGACTTTAACTATAGAACATCTGGAGTGAAGGTTCACCTAGGAAAAAGGTAGTGTAATTCTCTGTCTTCAGAAATATACCTAAGTTTAGACATGAGGATATAGTATGTGTAATGTCAAACCATTTGAATTAACATTTGAAAAATCTGGAGAAAAGCCCAAGATGCTGTCTGCATACCTGATTCTCAAAACAAAGGAGAATATTTTTTCTCTTATAATTTTATGATAATTTAATTTACCTGACCGAAGTGAAAATGTGCTAGGAAATAGCTTTTTATCTTTTTCAATCTAAGATTTTTAAAAATATGAACTAGATACATATATGCTAGATACCAGCAGGTTTTCAGATTTTAAGTGAGATGTGACCCTTGTATTCATGGAGCCTCTAGACCATGAAGACAGTAGGAACAGGAATCTAGTCAGTAGAGCAAGTATATATAAATGTTTTGAGGTTGCCAAGGCTGATCTTGAATAGTATAAAAAAATTTTGATATATCAGCAGAAGCTTTTGAACAAATTCAGCTATTCTTTTACTTTTCTTGTTTTAGTTGAAATATATGGACTTTTTATTTAAAATATCCTTCCTTGTTATGTCTCATAGTAACTTAATTTTCAAATTCTGTTGATTTCAAACCCTCAACATCTTTTGCAATTATCTTCTCATCTACTTTTCCACTATCTTGTGGAATATTGTCATAGGTTCTATTCCTCTTTCTCTTCTTCCTAATTCATCTTTCACAGAATTATCATTTTTATTATATATATAACTACAGTGAAATCACTCTTTTCTGCAACTACTTCACCAGTTATTTCTATGATGATGACTTCCATCCTTCAATAATTTAGATAGCAATGATTTGTTGGTAATGGTCATCCCTTCACTAAAATAAATTGCTTTTCCCATATGATTTGGTAAATGTTTTTTGAAATTCACCATAAGTCAATAAACAAGCATGTATACCCACAAATATTTAAATAAACATATACACATATATATATATGCATATACATACATCTATACTCTCTCTCTCTATATATATATATACTATGTAACTATTAGTATATTAGTACATAGTCAAATAGAATAAATAACCAAATGAATATAGATGTATGATGAATTAATGAATAAACAAATGAATTATTAGGTAGACAGACAGACAGATAGATAGATAGATAGATAGATAGATAGATAGATAGATGAATAGATGGATGGATGGATGAAACATTATGGTATGGGCAGTCTTTTGATTAACTTTTCTCATTGGTAGAAAGAAATCATCCCCATCCCCCCACCCCAAACCTGCTCCTTACCTGTCCATTTCAAGTAGTGCTGAGAGCATGACTACCCTTTCAAAATCAGCCCCCAAAACTCAAAGTCATTTTAGTCCTTCCCTCGTACTCACTTTTCTAATTTGTTGTAATTTCTTGTTTCTCCACATTAGTCAAATACATCCCTTTCTATATCAATTGTCTGTTTTCTTTTTTTCCTACCCTCATTTCTTTATCCAGATCTACTTTTTTAACTTTGTGCTTAATTTTTGTACTTCTATTGACTTTATGATCAATACTCAGGTTACTAATATCTACCAAGGAGCATCACATAAAGAACTGACAAAATAAAACCAGATAGACAAGGAGGAACAGTATATAAATGAATAAAAGAAACATGACAATACTAATTTCAAAGTGAATATTAGAAAAGTATAGGATGGAGGAAAGGAAATTGATTTAGAAATATCTAGGTTAGAATCTGGTTTAAACACTGACTGCTATTCTGAGTCTTCAGAAAAGTTACTTTACCCTGTAATACATCAGTTTTCTATTTTCTGATTTGAAGAGATGGCTATCTTCTGCTTCTGAACCCATTGTACCTAAAAGAGTGATAGCTTGTTATAGCCATCTCTACATTGATTTATTTGTCCCAAAACTGTAAATAGTTCTAAATATATGTTTAATTAGTTTTATTGTTTCAAATTTGGTGTTATCATTATCATTATTATTTTTAAAAAGAAATCAGCACGATAATGCTCAAGGCTTCATCCTTATCAGCTATCACTAAGCTCCTTAGATAAATTGCTAGAGATTTCACTGCAAACATCTTGAAGGAAATGTAAAATTCATGAAAATCATACACAAAAGAATAACTCCTACCTGTCACTGTAGGGGTTAATTATTCATTCATTAATTCCAAGGGAATTAAATACACACACACACACACACACACACACGTAATCAGTTAGGTAGTGCAATCAGCAGAATACAAGGACTGGAAACAGGAGGAACAAATTCAAATCTGGCCTCAGATATTAAACAGCTATATGAACCTGGGAAAGTTTGTTTATACCTGTTTACCTTAAATTTCCTCAACCAAAAAAGAGTCAAGATAATAATAGCTATTTCCTCAGAAGTTTTGACAGTATCAAATGGGATATTTGCAAAAATTATTTAACACTGGGCATAGTAAACCATATAAATGTAGATTTCCTTTCAACTCCAAACCATTAAGACTTTAACTAGTTTGTATTACATACCACTTTCTATATGTTTTCATTTGTCTCTAATGAACTCCTATTTAAGTTGAAAATAGGTTTATTTCTAGCTTTAAATTACTTCTAATCAAGCAGACATTTTACAAAATAATTTTCCTTTCTTTGGTTTTGGAAAGAAGGTAGAAGCAGCTATAAAATTTTTTGAAACTTCAACCTAATAGATGGATGGTACAATACTAGAGGGCTATAAGTACATGACAGGTGCTTACTAAATTGAACTAAATTGAAAAGTATTGAATGTAAATAGTAGTATCTATTTCTGAGCTGTAAATGTCATGCAGCATAGTAATACCAACCCAATTGTGGAAAAAATAAAATATAATATCTCATATTTATGAAACATTTTCATGTTTGAAAAGTACTTTCTTAAAAGAGCCTTGTGAAACAGGGAAATATTATTTCTTCATTTTATACATGAAGTAAATAAGATTTGTAAAAAGTAAGATAAACATTCATTATGACAAGGTGATACTAAATGTTACAGGTAAACTTTGAATCCAGACCTTCCTGACTGCAAGTCCAACATATTGTTCAATACAGCTTTTGCCTCTGTAGTCTACCCAAAAAGATAAAAATATCTATGAGTATTTTTCAAATGAAAGTATTTCAAATTCTCTAAATTAAAAGTTTTGAAATTTTATTTTCCTCTGTGCCAGAATAAAATTTGGTCATTTTGTTCATCTTTATATATAATGATTATGTCATTTAATTGTTTAGTCATTTCATTTCTGCCTGATTCTTTGTGAGTCCATTGGTGGCTTTCCATGTAAAATACAAGTGATTTACTATTTTCTTCAACAGTTCTTTTTACAAATGAGAAAAGAGAGGGAAGAAAGATTAAGTGACTTGCCTAGGATCACACAGTAAGTATCTGAGATTGGATTTGAACTTAACATCTCCCTGACTACAAGCCCAGTGGTGTATTTACTGTATTACCTAGGTGCCTAATTATGCTGCTTAACTACTATGAATAGCATATGAATTATTTCTTCCTTTTTTCTTTAGTATTGTAGTTGTGATATTCATAGAGATAAACATTTATATATGTGAATGAAACATATATGTGCATATTATACATATATTAATTTCTATTTCTAGATAGAGATAAGTATAATATTTCTGATATATGTATATATATATATATTTCTAAATGTCTCTATGTCAGTTTGTTTCTGCCATATGTGTAGATATATATATAGACATATATATATATATATATGCTTCTATATAACTATTGTGGTTAATGGAATTAATTTTCTAGATAGCAGATGATATTGTGATTTTAGATCTGATCAGAATTACTTGCCTTGTAAAAGTCTCAATAGTTATTTTCAGTCTACTTACTCCTGTGCTTTGAATTACAGGGTTGCCTTTGTCCAAGGCTTTGGAAGGAAATTTTTCTTCCCCAAAATATTGAGTATAGTGTAATAAATTTGCTAAATTACATTTTTAGAATTTTAGCAATTTCACTGTTTTCCACAGTCTTTCTAGGAACTCAGATATTGGGAAGCAAACTGACAAAATGTGATTGCTGCTTATAACAATAAAGACACCTTGAATTGAAC
Organism: Macrotis lagotis; assembly: GCF_037893015.1. Classification (NCBI taxonomy): domain Eukaryota; kingdom Metazoa; phylum Chordata; class Mammalia; order Peramelemorphia; family Peramelidae; genus Macrotis; species Macrotis lagotis. The sequence continues at coordinate 134,738,499 of NC_133660.1, read as the reverse complement.
TTTTTTTTGAAAGGCAGTGAGGTTAAGTAACTTGCCCAAGGTCACATAGCTATTTGACCTCCTGACTCCAGGACCGGGTGCTCTATCCACTGCACTACCTAGCTACCCCTAATTGAACTTTTTTAAGAGAGATTCTATTGATATAGAGTTAGGGCTGATAGGAGAGATTTTAAAGAGATCATAGAGATGAGAACAAAAGGTCTTAGTGATGACAGTAACCCAGAGTAATACTCAATTGTATATTGTAGGAGCTTTTCGGAAAGTTGCCTTGAGGAGGGAACAGGATGGAGGATATGAAGAAACAGTTTTCAAATGAAGAAATTAAATGTTTATATAAGCATATAAAAAAATTCTCCAAATCATTATTGATTATAGAAATTCAAATTAAACCAACTCTGTGGTATCACCTCACACTTCTCAGATAGGCTAAAATGACAAAAAGGGAAATTTTTGCAGCATTGATTTTATTGGTGCAAAATTTTTTAATTTAATATAAACAAAATCATTCATTTTACAGTTTATAATGTACTCTAATTCTTTTTTAGTCATAAATTTATCCCATTTCCATGAATCTGATAGAATATTTCTTGGTCTATTAATTTATCTATAGTGCTGCCATTTATGTCTAAATCTTGTACCCATTTTGACCTTATTTTGGTATAAAGTGTGAGATGTGAGTTGTCCTTTGTTTTTCAAAGAAACTCTTGATATCAGGGAGGTGATGCCATGACAAGCACATGAATTGGATTTGAGTCAGGTGGGGCTACATGAAGTCACTAGTCTCACTTTCTCCTCTGAAGTCATCAGGGACCAGTGACCACACAGGAATCAGGATGACTGGAGCTGGTCCTAGATGTGAGGCAATCAGGGTTAAGGGACTTGGCCAAGGTCACCCAGCTAGTAAATGTCAAATGTCTGAGGTCTGATTTGAACTTAGGTCTTCCTGACTCCAAGGCTGGTTCTCTATCCACTGCACCATCTAGCTCCCCAAAGTAGCAACAACACAGTCAACATCATCTAAATTTTACTATCCTGGACCCAAATGTTGAATATCCTTTCCTAGTTATGCAGTTGCTGACTCCCAAAGTGTTTGGATCATGGAGAGAGAAGAGCATTTTTTCTTCATAAATTTAAATAGCATATTTAATCTTTCCAGCTATCTCCTTAGTATTTCTTGAGTGCGAACCTATTTTGCTCTTTGTAACCAGTCCTAAATTTTAGACCCTGAATAATTTAACTTAAAAGGCCTGTCACTTTAGAAGACTAGAATGCATACCAGCTTCATGGTGAAACTATCTGAGCCATGGCCAATTCTCCACTTGCCTGAATCATGAAACTCTTATTTCTCTCATTCTCTCAAAGCCTGAGGAACACAATGCATCACACTGAATCTCATTTGCATGCTTATTATGCAAAGAAATATTTTTTCGTTACAGTTGATGACATTTAGTTATTTCTGCATTGTGTGCTCTCATAGAAAATGCCTGCCTGCTGGCATATCTCAGAGATCTTTAAATGGAAATATGAAATATCTCTGTGTTAGGGCTCTTCTGTTGGGTAAAAAAAAAGTTTTCATAACATAAGGTTATTACATAGGGGTTGCTTTCTGTATTTTTTCTGGATATAAAATGCCACATTGATTCTGTTGGAAAAGGCAGACACTAATTATAATGTTAATGTAAGCTACAGACTCACATAGGACATGGGCAATCTTATAGCTTCAGAAGATTTTTAACTGTAATAGGGACCTCATTTATGAGTAGTTATAAAAGCTCCAATTTTTTATGTGTTCACAAGTTATAGAACCATATAAAGGAAAAACAAAACAAAACCAAAGCCCTTAGCAATAATACCTATTCAATTCAAAATTTCATCATTTATTCTAAAGATGAACTTGAACAAAAATGGGGCTTAAAAAACATTAATTGAACTTTTCCATGTCACCAAATAATGGTACTTTATACACAGAGATGGTCAACAATGAACTCATTTCAAAACACATGTCTCTTTAAAGATAAATGAAACAAATAATAATTTTAAAAATACATATGAAAAGATGAAAGACATCATTTTATCATAGAACCCTATTAGAGACAGTTGGAAGGGACTTTAGAGAGAATTTAATCCAATTCTTCATTTTACATATGGGAAAACTGAGGCTCAGAAATAATAAATTATTGCCTGCAGTTGAAGCATTTGTGAAGAAAATCCAGGTTTTTGACTCTAGTTCCTCTGGACTCTATATTTAAACTGTTTGCTGTACATCATGTTAACTGGAAGGAGAGGAAATTTGAATAAAAAGAAAAATCAAAGAAGTTAATAATGATACACCTGAATTTCAAGAGGAGAAATAGACAGGCAGAAAGGGTAACTTTCCCTGGGATCTGCACTGATAGAATATGATCTATAAGTTCTTTGATTTCTTTGGAAGTACTTCATTTTTACACAAGGGCACAGAAGCTTTGGCTGTCTGCAGTAAATGTTAGACAAACAGTGATGACAATGACTGTAACATTTCAAAGCAAAGGCACAGCAAGGTGGAAAAGTCTAAAGCATAGTAGAGGAGCTAATGCTGAGTCCTTAGAGAACCAGAGAAACAATATCTCCAAAAGCCGAGGGCATCACAGGTTTATTGCTTCTGCTCAGTTTATGTTAGAAGGCCCAGAAGTGGGAAAAGAGCTAAATTTCCCTTATGAAACAAATGTAGGGAGAACAAGAAATCAAGTTTTATGATTGAATTGTTTACTTATGTATATTTGTAATCAATGGCAATCTTATTTTAAGGAGGTAAGAGCCTCATTTTATTCTGCCTTGATCAAATCACATCTGAAGCATCATATTAAATTCTACATACCACAATTTAGAAATTGAAGGTCTAAACTGATGAGTATCCAGACAAGGTCAATTGAGATGTTGACCTGAAAATCCCACGACAAAAAAAAAATTGGTTACATTTAACAAATGGAAGACTTTCAGTGGATAAGGTAGTTGCCTTCAATTAATCAAAATCTTACTATGTGGATTGAAATAAAATAAAATGAGGGGGGGGCTGTAAATGGACAAGTTTAGGCTTTACATAAAGCAAAAGTACAAGAAACAAAAACCTCTTTCTTAACTGAAACTACCCAGGAGAATATAGAAAGTAATGAATTGATTCTCTATCCCAGTGGTTCCACAATTTTTTGTTGTCCTTAGTAATTGAAGAAGACCATTACATCAAATGAAGGATGGCATGACATGCATATTATGTTGATTATAGTGAGGGTAATATCATGCAAAGACATCCTTCTCACTTCCTTTTCCAGAGGCATTATCACCCATGGTCTGATTTAATAAGAAACAAGACTTCTGGTAATGGACTAGATCCTAAGGAAGTCCCTGGTCTTATGGATGTGGTCCCACCTATATCAGTGAGACACTCTAGCATCTGAGCAATGCCAGACAAAACACCAATATGGTGATTTATTTATTTTTTTTTTTTGGTGATGACTTTGCCACAAAATGGTATAAATTGACTGTCTCCCACTGATCTAATCCTAATCATCAGTAAGGTAATTGAAGTGTTCTGTTCAGTTCTGCCACCATACTCCCCCTAAAATGCAGAGACTTTGATTTCCTGGAAGCTGCCAGCAGATTATCACTCAGACTCATTGCTAGCCTGCAACTAGTTGGTTCGAACTATTATAGTATCTGATCATCTTCCAAACTCCAATTTTCATTCTTAATCAATGAAAACATTCTTGGAAAATGCTTTTGATCTAGTTCTTCTTGCAGAGGTTGAAAAATTAAAGCTCTGACATCAGAATATGAATGCCCCCAGCAGTCCCTCTTTATCATGATCCTAGATCCAAAAACCCAACAAAATAGACTTGGGGGCCTATTCCATTTTTCCTAGCTGGGGTATCTAGGCAACTGCTTTGAATACTCAGGTGACCACTGATTGAAAAATACAATATAGGTGATTCCTTTTCAGTTCAACTAGGTTGGACTAATTGGCTCTTGAAGTCCCTTCCAACTCTAAGATTATGTGATTATAAGCTTCCAAAAATACAGATCTGCTTATATTACCCCATGGTTCAAAAATATTTAATGACTTCCAATGCTTATTAAAACATAGGGTCATAGATAGAGAACTATAGAAAAGTAATGAGTTATCTTGTTCAATTCTTTAATTTTTAACAGGAACTGAGTTTCCTAGAGATAAGGTGATTTAAGCAAGGTCACACTAGAAGAAAAAAATATTTGAACCCACTCCCCTTACCCCAAATTAGGCATTCTTTCAGGTCCATTGAAAAATGTGCAAAAGTTTATATCAGCCTACCTTCCTACCTAATCTTATACTATTCCCCTATTAAATACTTTTAATTTCTTCTAAATTTCACTGCCATAGACACACTTCTTGGTTCCCTGTTTTAGTTACTTCATTCCTGTGACTCCAACTATTTTTATGATTCAAGCCTTCTACAACTCTATTGCACTTTCTTTATGTAGTCTTCCTGATTTCCTTTAGTGGAAAGCCATTCTTTCTTTGTCTGATATAAAGCAACTTGTTCATACTTCCGTTATATATTTAAAACATTCCCTTTTGTTGCTGATTTATTATTTAGGACATACTGCGTTCCATATGTTAGATATAAGTTTTTGAAGCATAGTACTTGTCCCTAGTTATCTTGTATCTAGGTGCACAAAGGATAGTACTTAGTGAATAATAGACAGTTATGAATATGTTTGTTGATAACATTGTAGCAATCTTCTACTATTTTCTTGTCTGTGTGTGGTATGTGGGTTCAATAGGACTAGGGAATGGTAATTTTTTTTTAAAATGCTTCATGAGTCACATTAATTTTTAATAATGATTTTTGGGAATGAGTTACCAGATCCATTATGTGAAGTCATTCTATGCTACCAGTTAAATAGCTCAAAGACTTGAAATGTTATTAATTACACTGCATAAAAACCTATTAGTATATATAATGACATTTACTTGAAATTCAAGGCTTTCCACTCTTCTTTTTCATATATTGTTGAGTTCTATCTAAATCAGAGAAGTAAGCATGCCCTATGCTAGTCCAAATTCCAGTGGACCCTTTAGAAAGTTTCCAGGACACTGAGAAGGAGAGTCTAGGAGCTTTGTCCATGATCACCTGGCCATTGAATTTTTCTTGTATCTGAAATTAATTTTTGATCTACTATATTTGATGCATTCTCCAATGTTTAACCAGCTTCATAGCTGGCTATCGAACTGTATTGAATTGTAAGGAGTTTTTTTGGTGAGATGCTGAAGTGAATCTATAAAAGGATTTATGTGACAACAAATAATCTATTCCTCCCAATTCTTACCTGTTCAAATTTGTCCATGTCCTCTCAGAAGATCATACTGTCCATGCAATATGTTGAAAGCCTTCTTCATTTTTATTTAATATCATTAGGATATCAATTTCTATCAGTTTTCCTTTACTCCAGACAAGACCAGTCTGTCTTGTCTTTTCTTTTTAATTATACATTTCACTGATTATATCCTTTATTTTGATTCTTCTTTGATGTTCCTCACTTATTCTGTGAGGCAGTTAGATGACACAGTAGATAGAATACTAGTCTTAGAACCAGGATAGACTTGTCTTCAAATCTGACCTCAGTCATTTGTTTATGATCCTGGACAATTCACTTAAATTCTCTCAACTTCCCTATTTTCATTTTGTAAAATGAGCATGATCACAGCACTTACCTCAGAAGATTATTCAGAGGACCAAGAGAGGAAATATATGCAAATTGCTTTGCAAACTTTAAAGCAATATGTAAATGCTAGATATTATTATTATTATTATTATCATTATCATTATTACAACTCCTACATCCTACTCACATGTATTATGCACCTATCCACACCTCTCTAAGTAATTCTCAATTATAATTCTTAGTAAAACTACAGAGTTCCATGACTCAGCACCATTCAATAAAGTTAATGAATGCATTTTTGGTAAAAAATACTTCAGCATCATCACAGTCATATAAAAAAGTTAAATATATTATATAATAATTTCCTTTAATAAATATGAGAGCTAAGAACTGAGGGGTTGAAAAAATAAACCAAGAGAAATACTTTGTCAAGATTACTAGGGTGAAATTGAAGTTCAAATAACTAAAATTGTGTGGTACAATGAAATTTCCCTTATTAGATTTAAAATTTCTAATCTAGGAAAAACATTTGTCCTGAAGCAAAGAAGATGGTTAAACATCAACTACATTATAAATGCTAAAAATACTATCTGCACTATTAATGTTTTCTCTTGTCTCAATTTGTGGGACCTTCAAGATAAGTTACACTAAAATATATTGAGATTTTTTCCACACATTGATTATCCAGAAAGGATTCTTTAAGATTTCTAGGACTAGATATTAGTTTAAGTAGACTCTTTTGTCTGAGTGAAGGTCGCCTAATGGTTTTAGCTTTTGGAATTATCAGAAAGATCAATAATACTAACATTTGCCTCCTGAGAATGTGTTGTCAGAAAGGAATTTGTTTTGTGGTTGTTGTTGTTTTGTTTTGTTTTGTTTTTCTTCTCCATTACAGAGGTGGTTGAGTAAATAAAAGCAATTCAATTAATAATAGGGGGAAAATTCCCTATGTACAAATATTTGTCAAGTTAAATAAAGAGATTATGTTAATTTAAAAACTAATACTTTTCTTATATTACCAAGGTTCCAAATCCAAGGAATATAAAAATATTATATTATTCTTGGATAGAATGATAATTTAAAAAAATAATATTCTTCAGTTTAGCATAATATTTGAAGGAGAAAATTCAGTATGTAATCTATAAGATCAGTTATCTATCTATATCTATATCTATCTATCTATAAGATCATCTTCAAAATGAAAGACTAGGGACAACTAGGTTGCACAATAGATAGGGGAAGTTAGGTGGTACAATGGACAGAGCATTGACCCTGGAGTCAGGAAGACCTGAGTTCAAATCCAACATCAGATGCTTAATAATTACCTAGTTTTTTGTGACAACCCCATTGCCTTGCAAAACAAACAAACAAACAAAAGACTAACATTTAGGCTGATGGCACAGCATATGGAAAAATGGACCTGAGTCAAGATGACTTAAGTTTAAGTCCATCCTCAGACATTTACTAGCTCTGCAAGTCACTCAAGTGTTGCCTGCCTCATTTTCCTCATTTTTAAATATGCATTTTTATATATCGATGATAATAATAAATTCATAGGTCATGAAAATATTTTTAGGAAGAAATTTATTAGGTTGTTTGGTAGAAAGAGAGAGAAAGTCAAAAAGGTATAATTTTCTCCCTTCATCTCACAGACTTGTTTAGACAAACGTATTAGAACCTTTTCAGAAACTCCAAATACCCAGTTAAACTATTCTTCTGATAGAGTAACTTGAAAGCAAGGTGTATAGAGATGAGTGAATAAATAAAAATACTCAGTAAAATTTAGGCAAACTCAAAACAAAAAGTTTAGGTTGACCCAAAACAAATATTGAATCTAGGGACCAAATCAAGAATTTCTGGGGTAGATCTAGAACTTGGAGGAAACTCAAATTCCTTCTGATCATCTCCAGGCATACCAGGGAAGTTATTAAGGTTGTTTTGACATTCAGGATACAAATGATCTCTAGTCACATAAAGTTAGATTTAAGCAGTATAGTAAATGATAAATAATAATCCACAGAATATACCACCCAATGTTGTTATGAAGATCAAATAAGACAATATTTTAAAAAGCACTTTGAAAATCTTAGAGCACTTTATAAATACTAGCCTTTTATTGTGATTTAATGATGCAAAGAACAAGTCATGTTTAAACTCTACAGACTGTCATAGAGGAAAGTAAATTCAATAAAAATGAATGCAGAATTATTTAGCATCATAAGACAGTTTATTATCTGGGCATCAAGAGAAGCAACAATAAATAAAGCTAAAGAGCCCTGGACTCAGAATCTGGAGAAGAATTCTCATTCCTCCTAGTTTTGTTCCTAACTTGCTTTGTGACCTTGGACAATTTGCTTAAATTTCTGAGTCTCAGTTTACTCATCTACAAAATTGTATCTTCTATATAGTATAGCTGAAATGGACCTTAAAAGTTATATAGTATAAGTTCTTATTTTGCATATGTAAAAGTAAAACATATATACATAAATAAAAGAAAATATAGTTTTCTTTCAAGTTCTGAGATTTAGATATAGAACTGGGATTCAGGTTCCCTGACTTTTAGACCTCTATTACATAGTACAATCATGATGAATACAAATTAATGAAAATAATCCCAGAGACAGTGTTTGAGTTGCTTTTGAGATAATTAGTTTTATATTCTTTTACAGATAAGGTTTTAAAAAGTAAAGAGAGTAAGGAAGTCAAGTTTACAAAGAGAATAAATGGTAGAGCTGGGATTTGAACCCCACTTCTCTGATTGAATAATCCAGTGTTCTTTCCATTCTGCCATACTGCAGGAACAAAGGATGAAAAGCAATAAGTCAAAGATACAAGAATTTTAGGAGGAATTAAAATAAATGAGCAACTATCCTGGCCAGTATAAAATTTGAATCTTTACTGGATAGTCTCTGAGTTCTTTATGAGCTGCAATTCCATGATTCCAATGAAAGAAAGGTTTTTAATGTTTTTAGATTTAGGGAACATCTTTCATTCTATTCGCTATCAAATGTATAACCTAGACAAGGTTTTCTTCTGAACATTTCCCTATCTCCTTCACCCATGTTAGGTCACTTTTATATCTTCATTGATTTTTCAGAAACACCATAATAGTAAAAAGTGAAAGAAAGGCTTCCTGTTATTGTTGATGACCAATGTCAATATTTTTTTTTCCCACAGATACACCAAGAAAGGAAAAGAAAATAAATAGCACAAGGCCAACTAGCTTCCCTTTGAGTATGGATATGTGGGGTCGATGTAGTTTTTGAAATTTAATAAAATTGTTCCCCAGTCATGTATTAGAAGTCATTTTACCATGAAACCTCAAGTTGCAGAACTTTCTTATTCAAACCAATCCAGAAAACAATTGTAAATCATGTATGTGCAACATACTGATATGTGCTAAGGTCTTTTATTTCAGGATGGAGAGTTTCTACTGAGCAAATTCCCCTACTATTTCATAATGGTTTCTTCACTACAGCAATCTTGGACAGAAATCCTGGGAATGCATAGAAAAACATTTTTAAAAAATCCTTCCCCCCCCTTGAACTTTCCATGTTCATTTTCCCTCTAATTCCCTTCAAAATCCCTCTGTTTTGTTCTAACTTCTTATGAATCTAAATGATTTCCCCCTAAATCTTTCTAGATTTCATATAATATGGCATCCTCCTTTATTGTCAAAGATCATCTCAAATACCACCTTCCCAAATTTAGTCTTTCCAAATTACACATATATTGGATTCTATTCGTATACTCTGTCTCTCTCTGTCTTTCTGTCTTTCTGTCTTTTTCTGTCTCTGTCTCTCTCTCTCTCCATATGTACATATATATATATATATATATGTATACATATATATACATATGATTTTTGAATTTATAGTAATGTATTATAGAGTCAATAGTTGAATTTATTATCTTAGACTATCCATTCAAAACAAATCTACTTCTATTAGTTCTATTGCTAGTCCTTGAACAACAGATGTGGGCTCAATAAATGCTAATTGCTAAAGAAGACAGCTGTTTCCATTTGTGTGTATATGTGAAAGAATATAAATTTTTTGAAGTTTTCTATTCAGTTACAAGACAAAAATTTCTTAATTCTGATGTTTCAGAGTAACAAGTACTTAACATTTCCAAGAAATCTGATCTCCTAAGTTTGAATCAGTATGCTATTATATGCAAGACACCCTTTGCAAAGCTTGACTGTTTCTTTCATTTAACAAATACTTGCCACTTATCAAACAGAGACTTCTTTGATATAATTCCCTTAATTCCCTGGCTTAAAAGTCAATGATAATTAAAAACTCTGAATTTCATACTTTCCCAGTCAGCAAGTGCTACAGAAACCAACTTTCAGAATTTAGTTAAGAAAAACATGTGACTATTCCCCCAGGTCTTTGCCAAAGAATGGAAAAATTCAGAAAAGGGAAAAAAATAGGGCTACTCTTTGCTTCCTGCTAGTGTGTTATCGTCTGCACTTTGAAAAGGCTTTCAGTGACTTTGCTAACAGAGGGAAGCTTTAGAATTCCCTTTGTGGAATTCTTTAAAAGCAGGGCAAATATTCAGTTGTCTGGGATTTTTTAGGTTATAGGCTACAGGCAGGGTGAAAGTTTAAAGTGTATTACCTTCTGTATAATCTACAATGATATATTTTACTACAGAAGGATTCCCTAGGGTTCAATTAACTGGTTTTGTCATTCTTCTGAGAACCTATAGGTTGTTTTTGGAACTTAATAAAAATTCTTTTACGTGAAGAAACAAACACAAAGCAAGAACTGTCATCGGTATCTGGGTTTTTTTTTCTCATTTATCTGAGACTTAGAATAATATAGTTTCTGAAGAATTCAGATTAAAAATAAGCAGAAAAAGAGATGAGCTTGTGAATAAGGAGCAACCAGTTGAAAGTACATGTCTCTATTGATATGTATAAAATTATAAAACATAGACAAATGCCTTCAGCACATTGAAAGTACTTTTCATGAGGATTTATGGGAAGGGTTGGACAAAGTTTCATGACTATGATCTCTCTAATATTGAAGGGAGTACCTTCACTGAAAAAATTACAAATCCACAGAAGCAAATACATCCTAAATTGTTCCATATTCAATGTATTTTAAAATTTCATTTTCAAAATGCGTTTACAAATTCAATATGCAAAATGTCTATGAATTATTTGAATGACTTCAACTTCAGGTATTTCTAACATCTTTCATATGTGGATTCCCTGTTGAGGTAGATCATAGGCCCTCCATGACTGTAGTACGTGGTTTAATGAGGTGTTGGGGATAACATAATTCATTACCAAGTCCGATCTTTTGGAAATGAGTCTCTCTGAAATTAATTTAAATAATCCCTCCCTCTCTTGACTTCCCATCCATACTTTTATTCCTTCCTTCCTTCCTTCCTTCCTAAAGGAGGTCATTGTTTGGCTCAGTATTCCCTTCATTTCCAATCTCTGACTTCATACTAAGGGGACTTCAAGATACACATTAAATTTCCCTCTAATACCCTAGACTTCCAACACTTAAGCCTCTTTTACTACTGTCTTGAATATTTTTGTTAGACTTCTATCCTGAACAGGAGTAGCCATATTCTTGATCTTAGCATTACTCATGAGAGTTTCATTTCTATTATCTTCTATCCTTTCCCTTTAAAATTGAATCCTGGAATGGAGGTGGAGAGTAGGGAGTGTTGTCCTTAAATATACTGACTTACCATTCTCTACTTCCATTCACTTAACCGAACCTTGAAAAATTGATTTTGAATTTTATTACTCAACTGAAAATGCGCTCTGAAAAGTCATTAATAATCTCTTGATTGTCGAATTCAATTCCATTTTCTCAAGTCATATCTCCCTTGATCTTTCTGCAACATTTGACACTATTGACTATTCTCTTCTCGATACTCTCTTCTCTCTGGTTTTTGGGACATTTTTCTCTTGGATCTCCTACTCTTTTAGTCACTTTTCAGGTTCCTTTGTTTGATTATCATTTGATGTACTAGACCCCAATATTGGCTGTCCTCTCAAAGTTCCAGATATCATCTTTTGTGTGGATGACCACCAAATCTGTAGATTCAAGTATATTTCCAATGCTAGGTTCTCTTTTGAATTTCATTAATGTATCACTGATAGTTGAAAATGCATAGCCAAAACATAATTGATTATATTCCCCCCCCCAAAAAATCATTCTTCCTAAAGCTCATATCCTGTCAGAGACACTATGAAACTTCAGAGTTAACTTTGATTCTTTTCTCTAATCTTCACAGACAATAACCACAAATCATTTTATTTCATTTTTCAGAATATCTCTTTTTCAGGGTAACCCTTCATTCATATCGCAAAGACTAGTCTGGACTCTCATCATTTTTCATCTTAATTGTTACAGTATCCTACTAACTAGAGTTCCTACATCAAATTTTCTCTGCAATTTCTTTTCCACACAGGTTCTATAGAGAGATATTTCTAAAGTACAAGTATAATAATTTCATTCCCCTTCTCAAAAAGCTCATTTCATTCCTTATAGCATATAAGATAAAATGAAAACTCTTTTAATTGGCAGGGAAAAACTTTTACAATATGACTCAAGCCTAACTTTCTAGGCTGATTATATATTCTCCAATTGTCATGAACTATGTTCCTAATGAACTGGTTACCGTTAGATGACGCAGTACATAAAGTAATAATAATGATGATGATAATGTTTGTCTTTCATTCTCAAAGAAGACCATGATACCAGAGAGATGATACCATGTCAAGCACATGAGTTAGATTTGAGTGAGGATGTTCTGTGCTAAGTCATCAGCTTCACTTTCTCCTCTGGAGTCATCTGGATCCAGTAGTCAGATATGGATCAGGATGACTGGAGATAGATTCAAGGTAGTCAGAGTTAAGTGACTTGTCCAAGGTCACACAGTTAGTAAGTGGCAAGTGTCTGAGGCTGGATTTGAACTCCCATACTCCTGACTCCAAGGCTAGTACTCTATTTACCATACCACCTAGCTGTTCCACAAAGTTTAGAATGGAGAGTCAGAGAACCTAAGTTCAAATCTGATGTCAAACATTTTGGAGCTGTGTGATCTTGAGCAAGTCTCAAAACCTCTGTTCACCTCTAATTCTAAACTTTAAAATGAGAATAATAATCACCTCCTAGAGTGGTTATATACTATAACAAATATTTATCACAGTGTGTGTGGTGAATAATAAACATTTATTAACTTATTAATCTTTTTCCTCTAATAGCAAATCAGGAATCAGAGGGATTGTACTCAATGACCTCTAAGATTTCATCTAAATCTCATCTAAAGTACTGATTGAAAGAACCTTATTCTATCAATTGGCCTTTCCTGAAAGCCATTCTACCAGGGGAGAACTGACAAATTTTGTCATCTTCTGAATAAGCTACTCATATTTAGGACATAATGAATGGAAAAGACCTCATTCATTCAGTAAACATATGCCATTTATATGAAAAGTTCTTAGCTAGTCCACAGGTAGAAAATTTTATATGTAAATATATATATATATATATATATATATGTGTGTATGTATTTATGTATGTGTGTGTGTGTTTGTATCTGTGTGCTAATAAATCTTAGCACCTAAGTGCTGAGTATTTAAGCATATCTGATTTTAAAAAACCCCAAAGTGAATTGAGTACAAAAGAGAGATGTGGACAAAGTGCTGATAGAAATTTGAGGAATCATTTCTAATGAAACTCATAAAAAACAGCATATAGTGGACCTGACAAGGTAATGTGTGCCCACCGTTCAGAAAGATCCCGCTGATTCCATTTTGAAATATTCCCAGAAGCTTGTTTCATTTGTACAGTTGTTAAAGCTGTTTGCTGCAGAAGGTGTTGATGAAGCTTTAGTTTGATGCCATTTCAAAGGCCATCTATATATATAGGGAAGGAAACATTTTAAAAAATGTTTTCTACCTTCTGAAAGTTTCTGAAATATGTCTCCATTTCTTTTATACATACGTTTTTTCTTTCTGCTACACATAGAAAATACTTTGCTACTTTTTAATCATGTTTTTCTGAACAAACTATGTACATATGTATTATATGTCTACATATTTATATATATGCAAAAATCTGTATCTACCCATACATGTATATGCAAGTTTATATGTATGTAAACATAAATATATATGTATATTTGAATTCATCTGTTTATATATACTGATTTATACATTTTCATCACAAGAAAACATCACTGAAAGTATAGACATGCTCTTTTAGAAAGAAATTTTCATTCAGAATATTTTGCAGTATTGTTTTATTTATATAGAATTATTGATGCTCGACTGTGATGAAACTAAAACAATAAATGCCATTTAGTTGCATAAATGTATACATGAATACATGCCTATATCTATGTGTGTATATATATATATATACACATATATGAGTATACATATAGATACATGCTGCTTTTCTTTACTAAAATACAGATCTGAGCATGCTATATCCTTACTCAATAAGCTATAATGTTTCCCAATTACCCTGGGATCAAATATAAGTTTTTTAAATCTTTAAAGCTTCTTATAATATGACCCAATGCTATCTTTCCAAGTTTATTACAGATCACTTTCCTCTACACACTATATAAATGCATCCTGCCTGTCACTAATCAATCATTTAATAAATAATTTTGACTTAACTAACAGTATTATTTCAAGGTCATTGTACTTGGGAGGGTTTTCCATGGCTAGAATGCTTCTTAGAATTCCATGAATCTTTCCTTCCTTTCAAAATAGCTCAATAACCATAGTCTGAATGAAACTTTTCCCATCCCTTTCCTCAAGACATAGTCAATTTTTTTTCTCTATTACTATTTTACCTGCTTTTATGTGTTCTGTATTTATTATTTATGTATGTGTTACAAAACTCTATTCTTATCTGTTGATCTGCATCAATGGAAGAAGGTTCCACATTGTCCATAATGTGAGTTTTCAATATATAAGAATGAGATACAGAGTCCCATGCTAGTCTCCAACACTGACCAATTAATAACTTTTATAGACAGACAATTTCTAGAACTTGGTACTTGCAGATCTTGGCACTATCATTGATAATAAAACTTTCTTGGTGAGGAAAGTCTTACTCATTATGCAGATTGCAATTTAAAGTTTAGAAGGTTTTCCTTGGCCTCTCAGAAGTTATGAGCCCAAAATCATATGACCACAGAAAGGAAGTCTTTCTGATTTCATGACCAGTTCTCTATACTGGGAGTTCACATTGTTTTCCTTGGATTCATCTAGATACAGAAACATACACTGGGGACAAAATGTGCAATCTAAATGTTGGGGAGGGAATCTTAAAATACTTGTTCCAGGGGCAGCTAGGTGGCGCATTGGATAGAGCACCAGCCCTGGAGTCAGGAGTACCTGGATTCAAACCCAAACTCAGACACTTAATAATTACCTAGCTGTGTGGCCTTGGGCAAGCCACTTAAGCCCATTTGTCTTGCAAAAATCTAAAAAAAAAATATTTGTTCCACAGGAAAAATTCTAGCAGGAAGACAAATCTGATACATCCCTAACCAAGTTTAATGTCTCCTTTTAATTTTCTTTGATGACAATGATATGAATGCTTTTGCTGTTATCATTGATGGTTATTTATAATTATTTATTTCTAAATATTTTCTAAAATATTTTAAATATATTATCATTATTAAAATAAACATTTAAAATATTTATTTTTAAAGAAATCTGATATGAAATCAATATTGAAATTAAACCAATTATATTATATTATATTACAAAATGTACAATTTCCTTGAAGAGGAAATGCCCTCTAACTTGCTGACATTCTTAATTTTCATGGATTCAGTTATCCTTTTTATGTAAATGATTCCCTAACTATAAATTCAACAATCTCACTCCTAAACTCTATGCCTGCATGATCAGCTACTTGTTAGATGTAGTCCATATTGGCACTTCAAGTTCAACATTTTTAGGATAGAACTCATTATCTTTCTACACCTTTATTTCAAACTTCCAAATTTTCTGTTGAGAGCACCACCATTATTCTTGTCAATCAATTTTACAATTAATATTATATTTGACTTCTTATTCTACCTAATTATACAAAGCAAATCAGTTGCCCAGTCATCTTATTCTTATCCCTACAATGTATCACACATCTATCTCCTTCTCTATTCATACAAACATCATCCTTTTTCAAATTCCTATAACATTTATCTTGTTCTAGCCTGCAAACTGGTCTCCTGACTCAAGACTCTCTTTACACTAAATTATTTTACACAGAACTGCCAAAGTAATTTTCCTAAAATGCAGGTCTGACTGTGAACCTCCTTACTCAATAAACTCTAGTGGTCCTCAAACGCATCTGGGATAAAATAACAATTTCCCCATTTTTGCATTTCAAGGTCTTTATAATTTGGTCCTATTATTCTATCACACTGTTGGTCTTATTATTGCATGTAGATACCAATATTTATTTAGAATACTTCCTGAAACACAGAAGGCATTTAATAAATGACTGTTGGCCTGATAAGACATTGCATTTTTCATCACAATATCTTTGAACTTAAGTGTCCTCCCTGTAAGAATTCTTCTGGACATTCTAGATTCTTGTCCTTTAAGATTCAGTTAAATAAATACTTTCATTATCAATATTCTCAGGTATAATACCTTCAGGTATTAACACCCATACTTCCATAGCTACCTTGTACTTGCTTTGGATATTTCATGTTTGTCAACATATATATATTCCTCCTTTCTCTCCCTAGTAGAAAAGAAGATCCTTAGGGCAAAAATAGTTTTGTTATATTAGCAATGCAAAGCAATCTCCTACAACATAGTAGATTTTTAATATACATGTACTATTTTACTATTGATTAGTTTTAGCTTTAGGAAGTTTACTTTTGTTAACATACACAGTTTTAAAGCATATTCATTCTTAACTGAACCAAATGTATTTTAGCTACATTAATCAAAATCTGATAATTTCATTCTTAGAAAATGACATACAAAATCCAAAAGAACAATGACTCAGAGAATAAAATTAAAAGGATGAAGGCTATAAAAAGAGAGTTTCCTCTTGAGGCATCTATTTGAAAGGCCTTTAATTGTTTTGTTGGACATTGAGTTCATAGCGCTTTGTGGTAAGTAACCATTATTTTACAATATCTTTTGACTGAACTCAGTAGAAAAAGATCATATCAATAAAAAAGCTCCGTGAACAATCAGATTAAAAAAAGAAAAAAGAAATATTTCTGTGAATTTTCATACAAATGGCAGGGAGGAAATATAAATTATATTTGGATAGATAGATAGATAGATAGATAGATAGATAGATAGATAGATAGAGATATATCTATCTCTATATCTAATCTCTATATCTATAAGATAGATACAGATATGGAGATAGATATAGATTAGATATAGAGATAGATAGATAGATAGATAGATAGATAGATAGATAGATAGATAGAGATAGATAGAGATAGATAGATAGATAGATAGATAGATAGATAGATAGATAGATATCCTGGTAGGCAGTTGAGAGAGATAACGTTTTACAAAAGCTGGTGCTGCCCTCATGGATTGTACTGTGTGCCTCACTTTAAAGAAACCAATTATATGAAGTTATAGGAATAAAAATAATGGCAATTATTTTTACACAAAACAAATTATTAAATACTAAAATTGTCTACAATATTTATAAATACAGTTTTATTTCCTAAAAAGTAAAGCAAAATGCAAAATGTTCACAATTATTAGGATTATGGATCTTATGTAAGGAGCAGATTTTCTGAGAGATGGATCAGGTCCAGAAAAATAGGAGTAGGCTTTGGGAACCAATGAATTTGCAATGGCATTGGCTGCTTCCAGAATTCTCAGGCCATTGAGACTAAAGGGATCTGACAACTGCTCAGAATGAGATGACCAAAGTCCCCTTGCTTTCACAGAGGCAGGACTGTGATGCTTTGCCCATATTCAGATCTAGGTCCCAGTCCTGAGTGGTAGACCCATTTCAAGGAGGGGAATCAGCAAAACAAAACTTGTTGGTAGTCAGTGAAGCAGGGAGTCTTATCACAGTTCCAGGTGAAAAATGGTTGTCACTCACAGACCAGAGCACAGGCCAGGAGAGTAGTAAACATTTTTCCTTAGATCATATCAACTTGGAAGAACTGAAAACTTTTAAATCTCTAGAAGTATACCTGAAAACTACTGCATAAAATCCCTGAGGCTTGGGTCAGTGAACTCTCTACCATGGAAGCAGAACCCACTTTAACAAAGAATTAAAAGTCAAAAATAGACTGAGAAAATTAGCAGAAAATAGAAAAAATTCTGACTATAGAAAATTACTATGACAAGAAAGATCAAAACATACATTCAGAAAAAGTCAAGCTGCTATATCCAAAGCCTTCAAGAAAAATATGAATTAGTCTCAAGAAGGATTTTGAAAATCAAGCAAGAGAAATAAAGGAAAACTTGGGACATAAGAGTGATGCAAGAAAAAAGAGTCAATAGCAAAAAAAGACACACACACACACACACACACACACACACACACACAGACAAACACATGCACAAACACACTCTAAGAAGATAACCTTAAAAATAGCCTAGGTCAAATGGTAAAAAAGATTCAAAAACTCAATGAAAGAAAAGAATACTTTTCAAAGGCAGAATGGGAAAAAAGTCACAAAAATTAGCTTTAAAAAATCCTTAAAAATTAGATTTGAGCAAATGAAAGCTAATGATTTTATGAAGAATTCAAGAAACAATTAAATAAAGCCAAAGGAATGAAACATTAAAAGACATTATGAACTATCTCAATGGAAAATAACTGACCTGAAAAATAGATCTGGAAGAGAGAATTTAAAAATTATTGGACTATCTGAAAGTCATCACCTACCAAGAAATTGTCAAGGAAAACTGTCATGATATTCTAGATCCCAAAGTGAAAATTTCCAGGAATATTATAGTCAAATTCCATAACTCCTAGGTCAAGAAGAAAATACTATAATCAACCAGAAAGAAATAATTCAAGAATCATGGAGTCACAGTCAGAATAAAATGAGATTTATCAGCTTCTGTGTTAAAGGATCAGATTACCACCAGGTAATATGATATTCTGCAGGGCAAAGTAGCCAGGATTACAGCCAAGAATCACTTCCCCAGTAAAACTGAATATAATCCTTCAAGGGGAAAAAAAATTGGATAACCAAGGAAAAAGAGGACTTCTAATATTTTAGATGGGGAAAAAAATAGCTGAATAGGAAATTTGACTTTTCAATATTAAATTCAAGAGAATCATAAAAAAAAGTAAACAGGAAAGAGAAGTCATAAGGAACTTAATAAAGTTAAACTGTTTACATTCCTAAATTGGAAGATGGGATTTGTAACCCATACTTTCTCTTTGTTATGATGATTAGGAGTATATATATATATAAACAGAGGATATAGGTGTGAGCTGAATTTAAAGGAATGCTGCCTTAAAAAAGTTAAAAATACAGGATGAAAGAAGAATGCTTTTGTAAAAGGGAAAGTAGAATCAGAAAAATTATCTCACATAAAAGAGGCAAGAAGTCTTTTCAGTGGAGGGGAAAATAAAGGAAGTGGGGGGGGAAGTGAATCTTCTCTTCAGAATTGACTGAAAGAGGGAATAGCAATTGAATATAGAGATCTATTTTACCCTACAGAAAAGTAGGAGGGAAAGTAATTAAGAGAATGTGAGCTGATAGAATGGAAGGCACTTTGAGGAGGAACAGAATGAAATGAGAGAGAAAATAGAATAAGCAGAGGGAGAAATGAGATGGAAGGAAATATAGCTAGCAATTATAGTTATGCAAAACAATTTTGAAGAAAGTTTCTCTAATAAAGATCTCATTTCTCAAACATATTGATGTATATGTTTATAAAAATAACAGTTATCCTCCAATTGATAAATGATCAAAAGGTGTGAACAGTTATGAGATGACATAATCAAGGGTATCTATAACCATATAGAAAATGCTCTTCATCCTTTATTGGAGAAATGAAAATTAGAATAATTTTGAGATATTACCTCATACTTACTAGATTGGCTAATGGGACAGAAAAAGAAAATGACCAATGTTGGAGGGGCATATGGGAAAAATGAAAGATTAATGTATTGTTGGAGGAGTTGTGACTTGATTTAACCTTTCTGTAGAACAATTAGGAAAGATGTCAAAAGGACTATAAAACCATTCCTGCTTTTTGACCTAACAATACCACAACTCTGTTTGTATCTAAAAAGAGATAAAACAAAGCAAAAAAGGAAAAGAAACTATATTTACTCAAATATTTTAATAATATTTTTCTTTTGATAATGAATTACCAAAATGGAGGTTATGTCCATCATTTGGGGAATGGGTGAACAAATTGTTGCATGTGATTGAGATGGAATGATAATATGATGTTTCTCCTTTATTCTCAAAGAAGATTTTTCAGGGAGGTGATGCCATGACAAGCAGATTTGAATGACAGGGCGCTGTGCTAAATCACCAATCTCATTTTCTCCTCTAGAGTCACCTGAATGCAGTGACATGGCCCTGGTGTGAGATAATCACGGTTAAGTGACTTGTTCTCATACTCTTAATACTTACCTGCATGAGTGAGTCACTTAACCCCCATTGCCTTGAAAAAAAACCCCAAAAATAATGAAAGAAATAAAAAGAAAAGAAAAAAATGAGCTCAATGCTCTCAAAAAAAATGGGGAAAAAACTTCCAGAAGCTGAAGTAAAGTGACATATACTTTGTCCAAATTAAGAACAATATTGTAAGATAGCTGTGAATGACTTAGCTATTCTCAGCAATACAATGATCTAAGAGGACTCTGAAGAACTTAAGATGGGGGGCAGCTAGGTTGCGTAGTGGATAAAGCACCAGCCCTGGAGTCAGGAGTACCTGGGTTCAAATCCAATATCAGACACTTAATAATTACCTACCTGTGTGGCCTTGGGCAAGCCACTTAACCCCATTTGCCTTGAAAAAAACCTAAAAAAAAAAGAACTTAAGATGAAAAATGCTACCCATTCCTAGACAAAGTACTGATTATGTCTGAATACAAATTGAAGCACAATTGTTTACATTATTTTCTTGAGGTTTTTTTTTAGTCAATTTTCTTTCACAACATTATTAATACAGAAGTATGTTTTGCATGACTACACTTGTATAACCTATTCTGAATTGCATTAAAGGTTGTGGGAAGAAAGAAAGGGAGAGAATCTGAACTCAAAAGTTTTAAAAACAAACGTTAAAAGTTGTTTCTACAAGTAACTGAGGAAAAGTAACATTCTAAGTAAATAGACAAAAAAAACAGGTTTTCCTTGCATTTTTCCTGGGGAAAAGCATGATGTTATAAAAGGAACAGTGGTCCTTATTTCCATCTCCCCATACTTGAGATAGATTTTAGGAAATTTGGCCCCACATACTTTTGGCTTCTTTGTCTCTTCGTTCCCTCCTCCTCTCTTTTCCTCTCTATTTCTCTCACTCCCTCTTTTCCTCCTTCTTCCTTCCCTCCTGTTCTATTTTTATTTCTCTGTCTTTGTGCTGTCTCTGTCTCCCTCTGACACACTTTCTCATGTATGTTGATATGTGTGTGATAAAATATATGTAACATATCTTCCAGCAAGAAAGCTAATTCACTCTGTATATTGCCTGGCACATTCTAATTTCTATAACTTCTCTGATTTCTGTTTGATACTGGCTTGGATAAATGATTTAATTCATTTTTCAATACTTGTAATAAACTTTTTCATAATTAGTATTTGATAGGAAAGGAGTCAAGTCTCTGTTTATAGTTTGGATCACTATGACTCTATTAAGAAATAGAAACCAGGGTAAAAACCAATCATGTGAAATCAGAAACACATTTCCCTAACCTTACATTAATTGAAGGGAGAGATACAAATAATTCTAGCCCTGTCCTTCTCTCTAAGGACAGCAGAACCCAACCTCATATGCCCAGTCTACTGACTCCACTGTGGCAATAAACTAAGTCTTCCTAGGAGAGGGGTGGGCAAGATTCTAAAGATAATTCTTTTCGTCTTGCTGTAATCTACCTTTAGATAGACAACATAGACAAACACATAAACACATGTGCAATATTTATAAACCTAGAGAATACACAGAATTCAGAAATTTGGGGCATATTTCAAGTCTTTGGGCCATCGAAATAAGACCCAGACTACAAACAAGTCAGTTTTGTAGTAGCAGTAGAAGGCTGTACCTAGTACTTACTATGATATTCTAGAATACTACTAAATAGACACCTGAAGAAATGGTAAAGAGGAGAGGGGATGGTTATGACTCAATTTGTTTTGAAAACTTCAAGCTCACTGTTTAAGAGAAATAGAATAATTAAGCATCTTGTATGCCCAGGTTATCAGAGAAAATAATTTCTTTCCAGAGGAGTATCTCACTTTTTAGAAATCCTATGGCCCAGATTGATACTGGTAATTTTATGGTAAAGAACTATAAATTATTCATTTAGAGTTGAAAAGACATTAATGTTAATTTAATCTAGCTCCTTCAATAAACAGCTCAAGAAACTGAAGACCAGAGATAGAAAATGATTTGCCCCAGATCATAAAGATTGAATAAATAGCAAGACTTTGCCTCCAAATCTGTTTTCTTTTCTTTGTGTCACTGTCTTTTGCACCAAAGGATGCATGCAATATCTAAAAGCCAACAAATGAACTTGGGATACAAAATTAACTCAGTTATGCTCCATAGGAAATGACCCATATTGCACAATCAACAGAATGGAGATAAGAGCTAAAGGTATACTTGCTTGGTGTAGAGTAAGAAATTCTCCATCAAAACTTTTCCTTCTTACCAAACAAAGTTGAACCTGAAACCTTATTACAATGTTTGCTATTTGTTTTGTGGCCCTAGAGCTAAACTGAAAGATTTCAAATTGACTGATTCATAATCATTTACAAAAAAAATGTGAAATAATGATTAGATCCAATCTAGTGAGATTGTTTGGAACAAAAGAAGCACATATAAAGTAAGTCATTGTGAGGTAAAACTTAAGACATGAACAGTGTTTGAAAAAGGAAGAATTTGATTATAAAATACTAAGAAAGTCTGATTATTGGGCTCCCTGTGCTAGAGATATGGAGAAACAAAGACTAAAATGGCTAAAATGATTGATGATTCTGTTCATTGAAGCCTTTGCAGCAAAGAAATTCTACAACTTCAAGTACTTGGTATTATTTAACCTCTATGATTAGCATTTTCAAAGGTAACTGGAGTCTGCAGGACCTAGATTGGGGCCTTTATAATGGATTCCAAAACCCTTTGTTAATCTCAATATAAAATTCCATGGAGTCTAACTTTCAAAGGCCATCTGAAGGAAGCCAGGATGTGCAGGATGATTATTTCATGTGGTGTTCAATCATTTGGAACCAGAACCAATATCCAAACTGGAACATACCAGATGATAGTCAAGCACATGTATTCTCATTATTATTTGTTATTAATTTATATACAAGTAATACACTTATCATTAGAACAATTAAGTGTAGAGCCTTGTCCAAATTAATAATTAAACCATCAGTACTTCTGGGCTGTCAAATATGAGTGAAAGACATAGACCATGCTCAAGAGAAGTAAGGCATAAACCATGCTTAAAAATAATTACTGTGAAAAAAATAACATTAACAAAATTATTTTCTTAATCAATATTTGTTAATTCCATTATTTAGCACTAATCACTTGCCAAAAACTCTTATGTTTCATTTATCAATGCAGTGGGGAGTACTGAGAGAACAACTGATTTTATTGGTCTGTATTTGAGATGAAGTTAATATTAATGGATTCAAAATCCTTGTCCTTCTCTCTAGATAAAGTTATCAGTTACATTCTATTAAATTTATAAAAGACACAACCAAAGATGTATGTCTAACAATCTGGATGACAGACTTAGTATCCATAAAGATCTTTCTAGTATAAAATGTGAGGTTGAAAATGCAATCTGGATAAGGATAAAGCGATAATATTTTATTCAAAGCAAAATCAACTATACAAATATTATGTAGAGAAACTGTGTCTACATAGGGACAAAAAGAATCTGAGGGTCAAAAATGTTCTAAAACCTTAGTAAAGATCCATTTCTGAGAGAGAAACTAGCTAAAAAACATGAGATGCTACTTTATGTTGCCTTACAGTAGATGAGGGGGGGTGAGATTTTTCACTTTATTTTTCCCTGATTTCTCCACATTGGACTCACCACAACCAGACTATTCTTTAGTTCAGTGGATCAGGTCTTTCTCTAACTGACTGGTAAGTCCAGTCCTTATGAGCATGAATAGAATATTCACTTTATGCAATACTCATAGGTAATTTGAAACACACTTAGACATCTCTATTTCTAGTCTACTAATCACATAGTGAATTGGAGCTTCTTCAGTTGGTTACACACAGCCTCCATTGAGGCATTTTTTTCACCACAAGCTCTTCTTTCTTATTGGCTGACTTTTTACCAAAAGTCAATGAGAGAAAAGAAACAATACTATATGGGAAAAAGCCACAACACATGGCCAATGAATGTCAGTCTTGGTTCTTTTTTTCCAATGGTTACTAATATTATTATTATTATTATTATTATTATTATTATTAATTATTATCATTATTGTCATTAGTTCTAGTTGAAGGAGATCAGCAGGTATAGCCTTCTGACTTTCCAAAGATCAGGAAAGTTTCTCCATAAGATTTAGAAACGAAGTCTATGCCTGTGTTAATAGTCATCCAATCAATCTGTGAGGTCCCAATGATGAATGATCTTCAAGACCCTTGAGAGTTGAGACAATGCCTTATATAACTCATATAGCAGCAATTCTTCTTTTAATGTGAAGCTGATGAGGCTAAGACTATGTATTAATTAATTCTGATCTCACTCTCCCCAGAGACTAATGTAAGATAGAGGAGGGTATGTCAGGGCTGGAAGCAATAACATGAAAGAGAGACATTCCAAAACCTCAAGGCAGAAGCATAAGTCATCCTTTCTCTGAGTGACTGAAATCAAAGAAAGCTTTACATTGGGAAAAATGATTGCTAAGTAGGTAAGTGTCTAGAGGAAGGAAAGCAAATGGATAAAAACCTTACGATCACGCTAAAATACCAACTATTTGAGTCTCAGTAAGAATGTTAGTATAGAGAAGACAAGACATGATATTTCTCTGAAATATTTTAACACCTATAATGGACAAGAACTACACTTATTCTTCTTTGCTGCTAGAGAGAAATAAGAGCATTGGATTGAGGTTGCAAGAGGCTAACAGGCTTAATTTGGGGAGGGGGAATCTTCACAAAATTACAAATATATGAAAAAGGAAAGGGCTGGACTGCCTCAGAAAGCAGTGAGGTCTCCCTCACTGAAGATTTTCTAGCAAAGGAAGATAGATTATTTGTTAGGAATGCTACAGAGATGACTTTTTTTATCATATATAGATGGGTCTAGTCCTTCATGACATCTTCCAAGGTGAGAATCCATGAAGATGTATAGACATTTAAAGTTCCATTGTTATTGTTTTTCTAAGATTAAGTACCTAGAAAACTGGCACAACTTTTTTTCCCTTTTCATTTTGTCTTACAGTCATATTTTTCTATATTTTGAACATATTATAATTATATAAATTTCCTTGAAAGAATTTTTTGCGTCATTCTCAATTTATTATATTTTTGTCCCATAGAGATAAAAAGCAAACCAAAAAACTTCATTGCCATATTATATCTAGCTTCAATATGTAGTTTACTCTAATTTATTTTTCTTTGATGTCATTATCTTCTTAATAGGATGGCCTTCTATATTTATGGTGCTTACTTCCAACAATATTACCCCCTAAATACTATAAAATTTGCTATTATGAACTCTGAGAAATCATTTCATTAATGTCAAAATGAATAAAGATAAACCAGTTTTTAAAATAATAACTAACATTTATAGAATACTTTAAGTGTAACTAGATATTTTTCATGCCTACACTGCCTGTTTTATTGAACAATGAAACTATTTTATCATTTGAAATTGTGTTTATAAAGAAATGTGATTGATTTTTGAGAGTAATTGATTATAGATTACTTGAAAGCAAGAACAGAATGTTTACATTGATGTTCCTAAGACATTATCCCAACTGTCAACTGGCATATACAGATAATGTCACATGTCACTGTTACCAAAAACTGGCTTCTGTCCATTTAGACGTTTTGAACTCGGTTCTCTCAATTGGCAGGCATTTATTTTATCATTCAGTGTAGAATATCCAGCAGAATTGGAAGCATTTCCATTCACCCCACTCTGTGATTGACAGAAGTTCTGGTTTCCATTAGTAGAGGACTCATTTGTATGTAAAACAATCTTTGACACCCAACTGCTGGCATGAAAATTCAGTACAAACATGAATCAATGCAATTGCTTTCCCGTTTTTCGACTGACAAGTACTTCTCACACATGTTGGGGAAATCCCCAGAGGCATTTCTGTATATTCAGTGAGGGTTTTTTTTCCCCTCTCTTAAAAAAAAAAAGTACTTTAATACATGTATCTTTAACAACAAAGAACAGAAAATGGTGTAAAACAGGACATACCAAGAACAGGCTCAACTTGGATGATTTGATTTTCTAGCTTGAAGGGAGCTATAATTCAAGTGACAGCTGAAGCAGTGCCTTTAGCAATGCACCACACCTTCCATTGTATTTATTTGAGTAAGGCATTTAAACTTGGTATGTCTATTAGTTATATAATAAAATAATAATAATGTATATTTCCAAGTCTACAGAAACATCAACTGGAGCAGAGAGATATTTTGTCATTGATTTTCTTTTTAGCATAATTCAGCTCAACAAACACTGATTAAGGATGACCCTATATTAGTGCTAAGGATCTAAATGACAAAAAAGATAAAAAAACAAACTAGTTCCTGATTTCAAAGATTGGGGGACAATGGCTACACTTGTACAAAGATATGGGTATATGAAGTTTATACAAAATAACTATAATTTCAAGAGTAAGAAAATGTTAACATATGAAGGAGAATTGAGAAGGAACTCTTTGAGAAGTGGGCACCTTAATTCTTCTTTGAAGACACTTGAGATTCCAAGAGGATGTGCTGTGATATGAGAGGTCCTAGAACATAATGGATTTAGAGTTGGCAAGGATGTTAGTATGTTAGTCATCTGCCACTCAGTAAGATGATATATTCACTCTGTGTTGCGCACTAGGCTGTGTTAATGATACAAAAACAAATAATAAGCAATCTTTGCCCTCATGGGGCTCCCAATCTTTTGATTCTAAGACATTAAGCTCCTGCATTTTATGGATGAGACCCAGAGAATTTAAATGATTTACCCAAAGTGACCCAAGCAGTTCCTTGACAAAACCAAGATTCAAACTCAAGTCCTTTGATTCTCAAATGAAATATTCTCTTTGTTTGCAATATAGAGGTTTTTTTTTTCTTACTACTGAAGTTTTCAGAGGGATAGTGTTCAAGGGAAAAGATATTCATTATTCACTTTACCTGCAGAGAACCAATCAGTATCTCATTAGTCACAACTACAAATTAGGCTATATCATTGAAACAACAGAAGGCAAAGCATAAATATTAAATTAATCTCTAATTTGAAAATAACCATATAACATTAAATGGAAAGGATTATTACCCAAAGCTCCTCCTTTCAAAATTATATGAGTCTGGGATGTTAGTAATGAGTTTAGAATTGTATTACAGTTCTTCTTCTTTATAGTTCTGAAAAGTAATAGAATCTCACACACAAGGCCAAGACTTTAACTGTAGTGGTAGAGAGAATATATATCATAGATCAGAATAATGAACCATAAGGAAAATGCTTGAAAATGGTTTATTTTACATTAAATAATTTTGATACTTGAAAAATCTGGAGATGCAGTAGGATAACAACAAAAAAAACAGCAATTCAGTTTAATTAGAAATTAATTGAATTATGGAAGCATACTAGGACTTACATTTCAAAAGAGCTCTGTAGTGGGGAAGACAGAAATTCCACTAATCTCCATTTAGATTCATAATAGAAAAGCTGAAAAAGTCTTTGACTCAGAAGGCTTCCAGTATACTTGTCAAGACAATGTACTCTCTAGAAAGCAGGGAATCACTAAAATAAGAAAACTTCAGTTCAGAGGAGACCTTCATTTTATGGATAAGGCAAAGTCAAGAAATGGCAAATGAACTATCCAAAGTGACATAGGGAAGAAGTATCAGAGTTAGGATTCAAACCCTCTAACCCTCACACTCTAAATTCAGTATTGATTCTGTCATAACAATTGTATGGATTAGTGAAAATGACATTCTATAATTCTATGACATTGTGTAATAAATCACAGTACCTTTCTTCAATTCCTACATGAAGATTGAATCTTCTCTACTATATCCAATGCAAATATTTATCTAGTGCCTAATTAATTACATCCTCTAACAGATAACTCAATATCTTCTGAAGCAGTCAATTTTATTTTGGGAACAATACTTTCTTTTTCTTTTGTTGTTGTAGTTCTTTGGAAGCTCTTCTTTGTATTAAATTGTAATTTAAATTTTGCAACTTCTTTCCATTGGATTTAGGTAGAATGTAAGATTATGTAGGAATATAAGATTTAGAGGTAGAAGGGACATTAAAGATAATCCAGCCTAATCTTTTTATTTTATATCTCTTTATGAGGAAAATGAATTTCAGAGAGGTTATACAGTGCAACTCAGAGAGGTTATACAGTGCAACACAGGTAGTAATTGATAGCACTAGAATTTAAAATCACATAATCAGTACTACAATAACTTTATAGATCTTTGTAACATTTCACATCTACTATTCTAGCTTTTTAAACATTTTGATTCCCTTAAGACAAAGTAAGCCAATAAATATCAGATACAAAATTTGTATTCAGTTATACAAACTTAGTCCCATGTTTATTCTTCTATATTTAAAAAAATCCTTTATTTCTTCCCTTGCTATCATGATTGCTTTTCCTTCCTTGGATGCTGGTTTAACAGTAATCCTATTAAACATGGTAAAAACAACACTAATACAAACAACAAACAAATCAGATAAAATACCAAGAAGCAGAAGAGACAGGAGAGGAAGAAAGAAAAGGAGGAAAAACAGAAGAGCCACTTACAACACTTTCAAAGTATTTCACCTATATTATCTCATTTGAACCTCCCAGCAACTCCTGGGACATATTATGTTCATTTTAAAATTAAAGAACTGAGGCTGAGAGAAAGTAAATGACTTGCCATCAGAGTTCTAAACTATCTGAGGTAATAATTGAATTCAGGTCTTCCACACTTTAAATTCCAGACTATGGAGCTTCTGTATTTCAAATGTGGTCTGAATAACAGAAAGGAATGTAGAATAGACATATAATTAAGATTTTTTTTCTTCTGGTATATAAAAAATTAATCTTTGAAGGAAGATTTCATTCAAAGGGCAATCTGGTCTTAGTATCATATGATCATAAATACTGAGCTGGAAGGAAACTCAGAGGTCATTTAGGCCAACATTTTCATTTTACAGATGATAAAAATTATATAGAGGGAGGTTAAATAACTTGAACTAGGTCATAAAAGTTGGGTGATTATTATAAGCTAGAGGTATGTAATGTTCATTGAGTTCAAAGCAAATGAATTCCAGTCTATTGACAATAGAGAAAGTGTTTTTCTCAATGTAACATTGTATCTCCTCATGCAAAATTATTTCAGGAATGGGGAAATCTGATGCTCACCATCATGGGAGTTGGAACATGACATTTTGCATTCTGGAACAGCATCTCAAGGCAATATGGGGAAGGTGATCATTGGTAGGAAGAATAGTTCCCTAAATATTAGTTCCCTGACACTAAGCTTCACTTCTGCTATTTATGATTCTGTTGGGGCAATCTGACGTTTCTCATTCAGAACATTTTCAAACTATAAATGACTTAACATTCATTAGTTCTTCTTTTCTACCCTGCCATACTATAAGAAAAATGGTAAATAAATGAATGAATAAATAAATAAAAATAAGAATAAATAAATAAAAGATAAAAGGATTTCTGCTACAATTAGGAAAATATGTCTTGAAAGATAATGAGTTCAATGAAATCTTTGAATGTCTAATAGAAGAATTTGGATGTGATTTGCCATAAGAAGCATGATGTGGTGGGAAAAAATGCCATACTGAAAGTAAAGAGAATTGACTTTATCATGAATGGTATGATATTATTCACTTTCTTCATCTATGGAACAAGAATTTTGATGACAAGTTATCTTCATCTCTATCTACTCAAGAATTCTATTACATGATGTCATTGGCTCTTTAAAGCAGCAAATTGATTACCTTAAAATTGGTCATTTTAGAAGTTGGTAGATATAACAGAATTCTAAAATGTGAAGAGACTAGAGAATTAAAGAAAGCAAAGCTCAATGGGAGAGGTAGCACAAGAGCCAAAAGTTCTTCCTTTGATCTTCATTTTCTATTAAAAGTTGGAAACATGACATTGTAATAACTACTTGAACTATACTAAATGTTAGCTAATATTCCAACCAACCAGGAGAGCTCAAGCTAAAACCCCTTTCTGTGATTCTTTTATACAAACCTTGTCCATTGTAAACTACAAGTCTTCAAAGCTTATCTTATCTGCTATTTTTGCAGTGATGTAGACCATACCAGGAAAATGGTAAGAATTAAGCATACCTAAATATTACCATCTTCTATTACCTTTTCCTAAAGTAAAAACATTTGCAAGAAAATACCAAGAGTATGCTCCATCTGTCAAAATATACTCCATTAACACTATTGTTCTATTAGAAATCAGGAAGGATGGGAATTCAGAGAAACCTGGAGGGATTTGTATGAACTGATGCTGAGTGAGATGAGCAGAACCAGAAGAACACTGTACACTCTAACAGCAACATGGGAGTGATGATCAACTTTAATGAACTTGCTCATTTCATAAGTGCAACAATCAGGGACAATTTTGGGGTATCTGCTATGGAGAATACCATCTGTATCCAGAGAAAGAATTGTGGAGTTTGAACAAAGACCAAAGACTATTACCTTTAATTAAAAAAAAACTGCTATCTTATTATATAATCTTGCTTTCTTATTATTTTTTTCATAAGATATGATTTTGTTCTCAAAACATTTAATTTAGATCAATGGAAACAATGGAAACAATGTAAAAACTAACAGTCTGCCTTCTGTGGGGGGGTGGGGGAAATCGAGATTTGGGGGGGGGAAATTGTAATATATTTTTTTTGCAAGACAAATGGGGTTAAGTGGCTTGCCCAAGACCACACAGCTAGGTAATTATTAAGTGCCTGAGGCCATATTTGAACTCAGGTACTCCTGACTCCAGGGCCGGTGCTCTATCCACTGTGCCACCTAGCTGCCCCCAAAATTGTAAAATTTTAAAATAAATAAATACATTTATTTTAAACACTAAAAAAGAATAAAAATGCTGTCCCTTACTTGAAAGAGTTTACAATACAATGCAATGCTCATTTAGCATTCTGTAAGACAAGTCAAAATGTACATGTTCATTGACTCAATGGGGAGTACCTGAACTATATAAACAAGTCTATCCCTAAAACCACCATGGCACATTTATTAAAAATTGATAGAGTCAATAATATCTGGATTTAAAGATTTGGTAGTATAGCAATTCCTATGCATAATTTCTCTAACAGCAGAGAATATTTTAAACTGAATTTTGACTGGGATGTCTTAAATTGACTGAAATGGGAGGTGTATTCTTTTAAACTATTAATTGCTGATTGGACTGTGGGCTATTGTTAGGTCAAACAGCATGGTCTATCAATGAAAATTATCTCTGTTTGACCTGATGCTGATGGTTAGAATAACCAGCAAATATCATATTCCTATTAGTTCCCTATTAATAAATTATTAACATTTACATTTGAATAAGTTCAATGACCTAGTTCAGCTACAGTGAAAAATGAAGAGTGTAAAATAATTGATTTGTTGTTTTGTAGGATTAGATTGGCATCCTGACCAACTATAACCAATCTTCATGTGAATTTTACCATAATGTTGGTATTTGAAGAAGAAAACATGGTCTAGGAAATGACTTCTTTCTTTCTTTCTTTCTTTCTTTCTTTCTTTCTTTCTTTGTATTTTTGCTAAGCAATGGAGTTAAGTGACTTTCCCAAGGTCACACAGCTAAGCAAGTATTAAGTGTCAGAGACTGTATTTGATTATAGGACAGGTACTCTATCCACTGTGCCACCTAGCTGCCCCAGGAAATGATTTCTTAATCTCGAGTCCATGTGCTTTAACACATATATGAGTGTGTATTGATAATTATATCCCAACACAATTGACTTCCTTTTTAGTCCTATGTATTTCATCTTATGTATTTAAAAACATTATTCTGAGAAGAGGTCTAGGTTTCAGCAGATTGTCAAAGGGGGCCCATTACACACACAAAATGTTAAAAATCTCTGGTTTATGAGAATTATGAAATGTTGCGGCATACAACAATCTCTAAAGAGTCAAAACAATGTAAACCCAAATGGCAACTAATGCCAAAAGTAGTTTAAAAATTAGTGGACAAGAAATGCAACCTCAGGGGGCAGCTAGGTGGTGTAGTGGATAAAAGCACCGGCCCTGGAGTAAGGAGCACCTGGGTTCAAATTTGGTCTCAGGCACTTGATAATTACCTATGTGGCCTTGGGCAAGCCACTCAACCCCATTGCCTTGCAAAAAAAAAAAGAAACAGAAGCTCAGAAAAAAAGAAGTTTGCTAGTTGCTTAATGAAAGCAAAGGGTTACAGATAAAATCTACTTGCAATATCATAAAACATGGATTGTCAATGATGTTTGACCTTCGTTCTCAAAGAAGACCATGATATTAGGGAAGTGATGCCATGACAAGCATGTGAGGGGGGCTATGCCAAGGCACCAGCCTCACTCTCTCCTCCAGAGTCATCTGGGTCCAGTGGACAGATATGAATTAGGACAACTGGAGATGACCCTGATTGTGAGGCAATCAGGTTTAAGTGACTTGCCTAAGGTCACATAGCTGGTGAATGAGTGTGGATTTGGACATCAATCCTCTTGACTCTAAGATCAGTGCTCTATCCACTGCCCCATCTAGCTGCCCCTTGGATTGCTATGGACTGCTAAAAGAGTCCAGAAAAAGGGTTTTTCATTTTTTTCTTGGATATTGATGTATTAGACAGACTGCTGAAATCTGTGAACCTTTTTTTAGAATTTTTTAATTCATGAAAATATATTGCAAAGGAAACTAATATAATTATATTTTTCCCTAAGTTTATAAACCTAGGTTAAGAATTCCTGACCTAGAAGGAGGTTTACAGGAAGCTAGGTCGATCATGATTGAAGAATTCATGGTAGGGCATAGATAAGGGAGAAAGCATGGATGAACAGATTGTAATACTATTATCCATAATACCAAAATGGTTTAGGTTATGAATATATTCAAATATGAATAATATAAAGATTAAGTATGGATTAAAATCCTTATATATTGAAATAAAACTTGGTTTGGTCAATAGAATTGCACCTCCAACATGGGAAAGCTAAACCACTGAAAGAATCTAGTGCCTTCTATAAAAACTGAACAGTTGTATAAACATTATAGCCTACAGGGTTTTCTAGTCAGGAATGATTCATCTTATTGACTCTTCAGTGGCTACATAGGTATTTTTGTAAATACTACCCTTCATTAGGGCATTATCATTGTAATGTTCCTCATAGGAGCTTTATGTGAATTAGTAAAGCCATATAAAATCCATTAACATATTCAGAATTATGAGCTTTTTCTAAAGTCAATCTATTTGTGTGATTTCTTAAAGAAGCAAATGAGTGCTGAAATTAAATAACAATAACCAAGGAAAACAACTATATAAAATATTTAGAAAGGTATAACAGTAAAGACTTTACTGATACTGAGGTTAAGGTAAGTGCACATTCCAGTGTATTGCATTATACAGGCACATAATTAAATATATTTTTGTTGTAAATTCTTAAACAGTGTTCCCTGGGCTCCAGAAAACACACTAATACTCATTTCTGCCCCTTTGATCACTTCATTTCTCATACTTGAAATGGATTTACTACCTTCCTTTTTTACTTTGTCTAGATCTCCCATCTCTGGCTTTTAAAAACTCTATTTTATGACACATATATAAATACACTGTTGGTGGTGCTTTGAATTCTTTCAGACATTATAAATAGCAATTTTGAACTATACCCAAATGAGCACTGATATACTTTAACATAGTGGAACTTGGTTTATAACCTAAAGAGATGAAATATAATGTATTTACTGAGATACATATGTATGTATATCTATATTTATATCATATTTTAGTCTTAATTTAATGTATAATTTGTTCACTGATAATTTGTGTGTGCATACATGAAGGGAGAGAGAGATTGATTTGATATGGCAGAGAAATTGCTATAGGAAATTGTTATGGAAAAATAAACCTATAGTGGTTGTTGTTCAGTCGTTTAGTTATATCTGATTCTTGGTGATTCCATCAAGCATGACATGCCAGGTTTCTCTCCTCCATTATCTCTCAAAGTCTGTCCAAGTTCATCATGTTCATTATTTCCATTACGCTATCAATTCATCTCGTTTTCTACCATTCCCTTTTCTTTTTGCCTTCAATTTTTCCCAACCCCAGAGTCTTTTCCAAAATCTCATTTTTCTCTCACTATGTAAGTATTTACATTTCAGCTTTAGTTTTTGACCTTTTAGTGAACAGCCTGAATCAATTTAAGTATTGACTGATTTGATCTTCTTGTTGTCCAAGGGACTCTCAAAAGTCTTCACTAGCCCCTCAATTTGAGTGTTGATTCTACGACACTAAGCTTCCTTACAATCCAAGTCTCCCAGGCATATATTGCTATTGGAAAAACTTTGACATTGTAGACCTTTGTTAGCAAAATGATTTCTATGGTTTTTACTATGCTGTTCCAATTTATTATAACTTTATTTCCAAAGACCAAGAATCTTATAATTTCATGGCTTGCTGTTGCCTTCTTCAGTGATCCTTAAGGACAGGAATATAAAAATTGATACTGTTTCTATTTCTTTTTCCTCTCTTTGTAAGGAAATGATGGAACCAGTTACCCACATCTTAGGTTTATTTTGTTTTTGATTTTTGTGTTTTTTAAGCTTCAAGGTAGATTTTATACTCTCCTTTCTCACTCTCATCAAGAGATTTCTTAATTTTTCTTCATTTTCTGCAACCAGAGTGATATTATCTACAAACCTGAGACCGTTGATATTTCTCCTGACAATCTTAATTTTGGTTTTTGATTCATCCAGCCTGTTGTTTTTGATTTTGTTTTTTTTCATGATGAACAATTGCACATCAGTTAAAGAAGGTGACAATATACTTTCTTTTCATAGTTCTTCCAATTTTTAACCAGTCAGTTATTCCATGTTCACTTCTAACTGTTCCATCTTGGCCCACAAACAGGTTCCTGAGGAGACAAGTAAGATGATATGATATTCCCATCTCTTTGAGACTTCACTACATTTGTTATGATCCACACAGTCAGAGGCTTTAATGTAGTCAATGAGGCAGAAATAGAAGCTTTTCTACTACTCCCTTGCTTTCTGTATAATCCAGAGAATCTTGACATTTTTAGACTCTAATTGCTCTGATTCCTTGAAAACCAACTTTTTCTGGTTCACATAAAGGGGAAGTCTCTCTTGTACAATTTTAGACATCATGCTGAGGACTTGATAAATGGTTGTAATTGTCCAATAATTTGAACATTGTTTGGCATCGTCTTTTAGGGCTGATATTAATTGAACTTTTCCAATCCAATGGTTGCTATTGAGTTTTCCAAATTTGCTAAAATATTTAACAACATCATTTTTTTAGGATTTTAAGAAATTCTATCACCTCCACCATAGTGTTTCCTAAGCCCCACTTTACTTCAATCTCCAGGATATCTGGCTCTAGATCAGTAACCATATCATTGCTCTTACCAGTAATGTTAAGACTCTTCTTGCATCTATACTTTTCACCATTTCTTAATTTTTTTTCTGCTGCTATGAAGTTCTTATTATTTTTGTTTTGATCATGTCCTGAAAAGGGGCAATAGCAAACAATGTTACAATTATAAAACAATTGTTTTCTTCTAAATTTATGTCTTGGTCTTTGCTGCTACCATAGTAGCTTTTTATAATCAAATTATTTTCCCAGCTACTTTTCTTCACTTGGAACTTTATGTCAAAGTTGGACTCAGCTCACCTTGGCATACCTAGGCTTTTTCATGCTGTTGTTTTCAGAACTAGTTCTGGAAATTTGAAAGTTTTTGGTGCTTTCAAGTTTGTGTTACTTGGGAGAGGAATGATCACTATTCTCTTGGTTTGCACTCTGGTCTTTGACTAGAAGAACATCCCATTCCACCCAGAGACTGAACAAGACCCATGAACTCTTGTGACTTCTCTGCATTCGCGCAAACTATATACCCTATAATTTTTTTTGACCAGTAGTCAACTCCCTTACAATCTCTGGTCTGAGAGCTATCAAAGATGCTGCTGCTCCTGCTGGTGCTCCCATGTCCATCTCCCAGGTCCCTCACCATTGGTGCTTCTGCAGACCTCTCCTGCAAACTTTGCAAATTGTCTTAGGCTAGTAAATATGCTTCTCTGACTTTTTGTTGATTCTACCATTTCCATAATTGATTTAACCTATTGTTTTAAAGTTGCTTGAAGGAGATTGTTGGGAGAGTTCATCTGGGTCTGCCATCTTACTTCCACCACCTCTCAATGCTTTAATCAATTCTCTAAACCTATAAATCTGGGGACCATGCCAAAATGTCAGTAGAAGGAGTTTTCTCTCTTGGAATTTCCCTGTGTTGGTGATATCAGAGATCCAGTTCCAGAAGTCATAATCGATGATTATTTGACTGAGTTGATATTCATATATAGTTACTAGCAATATATCCAATGAGAAGTAAAAGTATATTATAAACAGCTCTATCCATACTTCAAAAACCTAGCAATATTTCTTAAGAGAACAGAAAGGAAACTCTTAAGCATTCACTAAATGGCAGATATAGTAAAAGAAAAAAGAAAACAGAAAACAGACTGATCACATTGCAAAAATGAGAAAATACTGGATATCCCAAGTGATACATTAACAATTCAGGGACATTTTAAAAATTCCCAGAAACCCTCAAGGAGATCCCATACATTGTGTTATACATTAAGTGAAATTTAAAGAAAGATGTATAAAATAATCATGAAGGATGAGAAGATATGAAGGAATTATTGACTATCATTTATGAAAGGGGCACTCAAAATGATGAGCTCATGGATATACTAAAGTATGAAAGTATATAATTAATCAAAATATTTGTTCATCAGAACTAGAAAGCAAACTGTAAACTTTCATTATTTAGTTGAAATTCAAGATCCAGATTCAATTCTATTCTATTTATGAATAGTCATAAAAATATAAGCTATGTGATGCATTCAAGTATGTCCTCCATTTTAATAATGTGCAGTCTATTGATTAGATAAATACAGGATTACTGCTGAAACATATCAAAACTCAACCAACCCTTAAAAATTATACTGCCTTTCCAATACATTATCTGAGATGACAAATGTGCTTCTGAAATTCTCACATCTTACACATTAGGATTTGGGTTAGGTCAAACTGTGTCTCAGGAAACAAATGCCTTTCTGTAATGCCACTGAGGAAAATGTGTGAAAATAAAATATGATAAAAGTTTTTTCAGCATCAACTTCATTTTGTCAGTTTCTGGGTCATTTGTTTGTCCTTTGAAAATGTCAGATATAAAATAAATGTTCATCACATCTTTTTTTTTCTTTTTTTGTGAAAAACAGTGCTGCCAAAAGAAATGCTTTATTGCTTCTCATCATTTACATTGGAGAAGGAATTCATTTGTTGGCAGGAGGGAAGATGAGGATAACAAATTCTAAATTTTTTTCCACACATTCTATAGGATAAGAAATGCTTATTCACAACACAGAGGGGAAAAAATGGAATTACCCTCATCTTCAGGATAGAAATTTGAGAAAGAGGATTGTTATTGCCATTTTAAAAAATTCTCATTCTTGGATCATTTTAATGATCTTTGATAACCTTTTATCCTTTTGAGGAATCAAAAACACATTAGTTTCAATTGCAAAGTTCTCCCCTGAGCCTCCATCACAGTATGAAGGTAACTCTAGGTAAGTGAAGGTCTTACCAGCAACACATAAGCTCCGACAGGTCTTATCAAAATGAAAAGACTTCAAGTAGTGGCTAGTTGATGGACTGCTTTGTTTACTCTCTCAATCCTGCCTCATACAAATTCAATTCATTTGCAAATCATGTCACAACCATGCTGACATCATTGGTCTTCTTTGAGAACAAAGGACAAATAACAATAGCTATGGTCAGAGAAGGTTCTCCCCAGGTTGGCATAAAAGTGATGTTGTTTTGGGGCCATAGTAACTTTCAAGAGCATCTAGTGTCTTTAAGTCACAGAGAGGTGATGTGTGATGTGAAGCTAAAATTTTTGCTATATTCTTGTAGTTTCCCCTTCCTCATTTTAAGTTTCCAGGAGACTTTGCTTCTTTCTTTCTCATTATTAAATCCAGTAGCCACTTAGCTCCCTAATTAACTAGAATTTACATTATCCATAATAAGTAAATGTATGTCTATTATGACCATATTCTTCAAAGTTTTCTTTCCTTGCCAATTTATGAAGAAAGAAAAATCTTCCTATACTATTAAATTGTAGCATGATAGGAATCAATGAAATTCTTTGAATTTATTTCCATTTCACATTTTTTATTAAAAAAATTTTGGGGGTTTAACATTCAGAAGACAAACTACTGTCATATTATACAGTTTTCTGTATTTACAGTAGTGAGGAGATGGTTAAAATAGAAGGTCATCTCTGGGTAGAAATAATCTTTGGAAATCATCATAGAATTTTCTATCTTGAAGAGTTATCTTGTCTGAAAGTATTCATTGAATTTATATTTATGTCAATGAATATAGTCCTTTAGTTTGTTACAAAATTACAACCCATATCTTTTATTTTCCTGGGAGATGGGTGGAATTCATTATGCCAGAGAACATTTTAGTAACTGTGCAAAACATTGCTTTGCCTGTACTGAACATACTTTCTTTCAGAGTTCTACAAATTAAGATTTATCTTTACATAACAATAATGATGATGATGAAAATAATAATGTGAGGAATATGAAAGTCTAAAAAACACTTTTGTATCTAATGTCTCATTTGTTATCCACAGCAACCCTTCTAATTGAGAAGCAGGAATTTTAATCCACATTCTCAAAAAGTAAAAAAAAGTATACTCATAATCATTAATGAAATTGGTCTATAATTTTCTTTCTCTGTTTTAACTCTTCCTGGTTTAATTATCTTTTTATTACATTATATTATGGAAATACTCAC